>NW_022699919.1:683749-684197 GCF_011630105.1 Anneissia japonica | reverse complement strand
AAATAGGTCATTTAAGGTCAAATATTGTATGGTATCTTAAAAATTACATAATTATCATATTTTACATTAGAACAATACCCTGACTCTCAGAATTCAAAATCTTTACTATGAACTACAATATTTCATTCGAGGTCATTTTGGCGGCCATCTTGAATTTCAAAATTGCTGCCACACAAATCCTATATTTATCAATATATCGTTTTTAAACCACTTTAATGAGAATTATGATATCTAAAATTATATTTCATGGTCAAGGATTTATAACACTTGTGACATGGTTAGATGGTCATTAAGATCATAAAAGGTCATTTAAGGTCATTCAATGTATATACCATACCATTACCATTTTTTACCTGGTCAGATTGCCACAAATAGGTCATTCAAGGTCAAATATTGTATGGTATTTTAAAAATTACGTAATTGTCAAATTTTACATTAGAATCATACC
>NW_022699919.1:681922-683726 GCF_011630105.1 Anneissia japonica | reverse complement strand
ATTTTATTAGGAAGAATATTTGTTTATTGTTGATTATGAATTACCGGTCAGATTTTTAAAGGTATGAGAGTGCAATTTCCGGGCACCGAGGTTCATATTCTCAAAATGTTCGCACTTCAGCACCGACTACAGCATTTTGCTCTATAATGATGACAGTAGGTTAATTAAATAAAACATGTGTTATATATTCACAGGGTACAGTATGCTTATTCCTCAATGAATAAATTAAGTGCAAGATACACGAACATACTTACAATATAATGCAATATGAATAACAAGCAATGTGCGCCTATATTATACGAGTTGACGGATATTGTGAAATACATATAAAAAATGTGGCCTAAATTAAATATGTGTTATGAATACACAGGTTACAATATGCTATTCATTATTTAGTAAACCAATTAAACGGCTTTCGAATTAAGCAAGGTGATACGTTAGATTTTTTAAATAACAGACTGGTGGTATATTATTTAGCGTGTTACTAGCTTTTGGTTTATTAATGGCAGGAGGACCATGTATGGTATTCCCATCATATGGAAAGATCTACCAGGTGATAAATACGCCATAGAGCATTAGGAATCAGGGGAATCAACTTCGGGTGGGGGTCAATATTAGAATAAGCTACTGTACGTTTCTACAGGGGTTCAACTCAGGCCCTACAACGGCTCCAGTCAGGGTGGTATGGATGGCACACGCCAAGGAAAATCAGCAATTTTTATTAGATAGACCTACATAATAACTGCTAGATATACTTATTAATCAATTAAACTGATCGATTTTCACTTTTTTCATTAAAAAAAATCCCTACTATGACCAGGGATGGCGCAAGCGGGGGTCCAGGGTCCCCCGTCGGGGAGAGCTGCCACTCCACCCCTCCCCCGTTGAGGAGAAAAAGCACAATTCGTCGGGGAGAAAAAAACATTATATGTATTTTTTACATATTAGTAGACTCTTAAATCGATTAAATAAGCCTTTGCAAACCCCTAAATTGTCGAAATTTTCAGGAGCCTCGCCCCCAGGACCACTTTCGAAACCTATTAATCGAAGCTCAACCACGCCCACTTTGCTTTCGTCGGGAAAATCTGACACCTCGTCGGGGGCACCGCCCCCCACCCACTCCCCGTCGGGGACCTCGGGCACCCCCGTCGGGCAAATCTTGGCGCCACCCCTGACTATGACATGGCCCAGGCCGCCCTATATACATGCGTACAACCCGTAGCTGAGCTATAGCCCTGGGTTCGAGACGAACACGTGTCGTGTAATTTCTTTATTGAACCATGACAAACTATTATAGAAAGTTTCATTTAGATCCACTGATTAGTTTTTAGAGATATGTAGGTATGGAACGTTGGAACTTTAAATGACCATCAAATTCACACCCAAAACTGGATGGTCAACAACATTTTTTTCCTTACTTGGTTAAACTTCCCGAAAGTTTCATTCAAATCAGTTTATCCGTTTTGAAATATCTGGTCTGGGACGCCTTTTCTTTGAGTGGTCCTCATATCCACACACTCTCCGGATCGCCACCAAAATTTAATGAAATAATTTCTTCCTTGTAACTTGGTTAAACGTTCCTAAACGTTTCATTCAGATAAATTGATCCGTTTTTTTTTAAATATAACTAAAACTAAATCCTTTCCGAGCCACTGGGGCTCATAGGGCTGGAGCTTATCCCCAGTTTCTGTAGTGTGAAGCGGATGAGAGTTGTACTCCCCCTGGACGGGACACTAGTCCATCGCAGGTTAGTCCCCAGCAGATTGCTGGTACCAATTGATACAGCTGGGTGGACTGAAGCAAT
>NW_022699919.1:677251-680635 GCF_011630105.1 Anneissia japonica | reverse complement strand
TATACAATGTGTGTGAATATACATATGTTTTTTATAGGTGTGTTGCACGTATGTTCCAAGTATCATAAAATATAATGTACGTCAGAGAAAACATAAAAGGGAAGGCTGACGTATTAAGGAACAAGAATGCAATTTACTTTTCAAGAATAATTCGTCATTTTTTAAAATCTTATAATTAACATAAATATCAATTGTTCTCTTTTAAAAGTAACATTAAAATGAGAATTATAGGCCTATGTATATAATATATATATATAAAAGGCGATATACTGAAAAACAACAACGCAATGGGATACAATATATATATATATATATATATATATATATATACCTAAATCGATGCTTTGCACACATATATATGAATTTTAAACGGTTAAAAAGAGGAATCTGCGAGTATGAAAACATTTTCCCCACCCTTCTGGAATATGCAGACTCTCCTACAATCTCGCCCCTTATAGTAATCGTCGTTCATCATTATCATCATCATGGTCATTATTATCATTGTCATCCTCATCCTTATAATCATTATGAAGTTAATATAATATAAATGATGGTTTACGAGCAGAGGGCCACAAAGATAGCTAATTTTAAAGGAATACAAATGTATAGTATAAAACAAATCTGTGTTGTTGAGAGAGTTACACAAATGCTTATAAATTAGACCAAGGCTTAATTCCTCGATGTTTTGTCAGTAAGGAGGTCTAAAGTCTTCGTCAGGAGTCCTACCACCATATTTGGGACCGAGATTGGCAAATTCTAAGAATATATAGGCGTTTCTAGATGAAATCTTTCTAATACAGTGCTCACCGTCAAAATTGTTGGCTTCTTTTTTTTTTTTACCCGGCGGGGTCCTCCTGTAGATCTACCCCACCCCACCCCACTCCGTGAACACCTTTATGTTACGTACAGGCTAGAGACAATCAATAAATAATAAACCAATTTAAAGTGTAACGGGTTTAATATTCTATCTGCTTTTAACAATTGAGTGTCGGTTGTCCCTCAGCTCTTTGAATCAATCTATCACATAACTGGGTCTTACATGTTGACGACTGTTGATTGGCTGGTGGGAAAGGTATGTAATGGTATTTATCGTATTTCTTATTAATCGGGCTTAAGTTCGTCCCATTGGTTAAACCGAGATGTGCTATTTAAAAAGCACTCAACACAGACGTATAGTAATTATGGAAACACGGAAGTTTAAACTTGTTTTAGTGAAAACGTGGGCAAGTAAAAACTTCAATTCATAGTTTGAATAGTTTGAACTGCGCATGCTCGTAACAAGGTCAATCGACATAGGCCTAAATAAAAATACAAACAACAAAGATTTATGTCGTTGACCTTGGATAGGGGCATGCTACGGATTGGCTTATTTTATTTAGTATACATCACGCATACAGTGCAGTGCTGCATATCCATATTCGCCAATCACGAGATGGATATATTAGCGAGCGCTTCTAAATCAACAAAAACGCTTAGGACTTCCTCTTACACCATTCCATCCGGTTGGCTGGTATCTGATCTTATTCTATTGTTTCAGGAAAATGATCGATATGCAAGGAGTGACGAATGTTGATTCCTGCAAAATGCTTAGTCCCGCTTGATTCAATCGACATTCTGTCCAAGTTAATTTGGCGCCTTCTAGCATGTACAATTCTAATCGTAATTGATGCGAATGCTCTCCGATCGATTTTCTAGTTTAATCAGCGTTTTTCAATCAAAGTTGTTGCATGCGTCGTCATGCTTTGCGCTCAGCTGGTTCAAGATTACATCGAACACTTGATATTATGGAATGGAAAAATTTAGGACTTGTAAATACTATCTGCAGATTGCAACACGTGATCAACGAAAAGTTTGGCGCATGTTTTCATAACTTGTTACAGAATACTGCAGCTAGAATTGTTAAAGAAAGAGCTTGAAGGCATGAGATTACCCTGTCATCCGACAGCTGCCTGTGAAAGCAAGCTGAGTTCTATGTTCTATTGCTCACATAATACGCGAACAACTCCACATTACATCAAAAGACTTAATAGATATGATTGTCAAATCTCAGATATTTTCAGATCGTTTAGTAGGAGCGCTTTATTTATTTATTTTATTTTATTTTATTCCTTCCAGCAGTACAGCACACAGAGCAAAAATGACAAGGACGAAGAAAGAGAGAGGCTGAAGAGGAGCAAAAGTTGTACAAAAAAACTACTACTGTATCACCGGAACGGGTGTGCCTCGCCTATTCCAACTTCAAACATTAAACATCAATAAAAAAAAAAAATAGCTATAAAAATATGAGATAATTACCGTAAATGCTCAAATAAGCGCCGCGGCGCGCTTATACAATTTTTGAAGGCTTCAGTACGGCGCTTTTTCGAGAGCGGCGCGTATTCAAGAGCGACGCTTATAAACAAAATTAATATTGGTTTTGCGCTGTTCATGCCCGTTACCATGTTACCTATCTCACGTATTCCCGTAGTACGGTAGGCTTATCATAGGTCCAACGTCATCGTAAATAAACGTTTATAAAGAAATTCTTGTGTCTTCATTGTGATATTTATTCATTTTAACACTGTATACATTGTAGTTAAAACCCTGCTTCTCAAAGTGTTTCATTAAACACAGGAATATAATACTCTCGATTAGGCCGCGGCGCTTATTCGAGAGCGGCGCTTAGCGAAAATAAAATCACGTTTGGTGCGGCGTTTATTCAAGAGCGGCACTTATTCAAGAGCGGCGCTTATTCGAGCATTTACGGTATTATAAAATTCAAATACAAAGTTATCAATCAGAGAATAGCGAACTTGACATTACAGCATATTAAATTCAAAAATACAATTAATTTAAAGTATTATAATCTCAATTAACGGTATTGCAGTTCATAAGCCAAAGTGAAAATGTTAATAATATTAAACAAGTCAAAACATACAAAATTACGTTAAATTTAACCATTAAACATCAATTATAAAAATAGCAATAAAAGTAAGATCATTATTATATAAAAATTTTAATAGACAAACTTATTAAAAATCAGACAGTTGCAAAATCGACATAATATTATATTTTAAACAGTAATTAATTGAAAAATATTATCATCTCAATCAACAAAACTGCACTAAAAATCCTAAATGAAAATTCTCATTATTAAACATTTCATTTCGCCTATCCCCAGAGAGCACCTGCAATGATCACCTTCGATGACGCAGCATAGGTGGCGCCGCGATTTGTCCGGCGGGAGGTCCGATTCCTTGACAGAAGGGCCTGATCCTCGACGAGACCTGGGAAGGGGTCCATCAAGAGACGAATTTTGTTGAATGGATTATTTAATCGATTTATAGGATTTATAGAGAGAAATTGTATTATTATTAAGTAACCCCACACCGGACATGTCAAGCC
>NW_022699919.1:672635-676944 GCF_011630105.1 Anneissia japonica | reverse complement strand
TCTGATACCTGAAGTTAGTATTAATGTTAGCATTAAATTTACTTTTTAATGTTGTATACCGTATTTAAACAAAAATCCATCATTTTTCATTCACCGTTTTTGTATTGCCCATGTACATTTCAACTCTTTTGACAATCCTTAACTTTAGTAATTAAGATTGATTTTAAAAATCTATAGAGATATACATATAAATAGTGGCCCAAGCCTATGTCATAATTACGACATAAATATGGCGAAATTACGACATAAATATGTCGAAATTACGACATACGTATGTCGTAATTACGACTTATTATGTCGTCTTATTACGACTTATTATGTCGGCACATCCAGCCGTTGATTTTAAATATATGAAATTTATTGGAAATCTACCGTCTCCGGTGACTGCAGATTGATCTATAATATGAACAATGTTATCTGTAGGCCTGCAGATGTACAGGACAACGTTACCTCTTCAGGCCCCCCCCCCCCAAAAAAAAACAAATTAATGAAAATTTAAATAAAATATTCACGAATTATGTGTTTGAGAAATCCATTATAAGACCCTCAAAATGCTACTTTGTCGGAGCCTCCTGGGGCTTTTCTCAAAAAACCCCTCCAGGTCTCTGCCCCTGGACTACCAAATTTTAAAAAAGTTCACTTTTTAAAACCTATTATTTCATTAAAATCTTTTCTAATTATCGCGAAATGCTATAGGCCTAGTATGCATTACATTTTTTTTTTTTTTTTGCCCGCTCTTCTAACCATTGATTTTTAGTGCTACGAAATCTGTTGGAAATTATTAGCTCCAGTGATTGCAGATTGATCCATATCATCTGTAGACCTACAGATACGTAAAGGACATAAAAAGTTACAACTTCACAGTGGCGGATTAGGGAGTGGGGGAAAGAGCACCCTAAAATTATTTAAAAAATTGAGAAAAAAGAAAAATCATAATTAAATTTTGTTTGAGAGTGCCATTTCCGGCCATCTAGAGGTGCCATAATCATAAATCATAATCATTAATCATCCAGACGGATGGTATTGACCATCCTTGAACCCCACCCTCTATTTTTCCTGCTTTATGCCCCTAAACAATACCCAAACAAATGAAAATTTACATAGAATATTACGAATTATAGGTTTCAGGAATCCATTATAAGGCCCTCAAAATGCTAATTTGTCGGAGCTTCCGGGGGATTTGCCCCGCTCCCGCGGGGATCCCTAGGCCGTCGCCCATCCTAAGATCCGCTTCGGTCGCAAAAACGCACCTCCCCATCGAAAATCCTGCCTGAGTAACAAAGAGGTCTGGTGCCCCTGACGAAAGGTGTTCTGACCTACTACCAGTGGTGGCGGGATTTGCCCGACGAGGGGCCCGAGGTCCCCTGAGGGGGGGGGGGGAGATTCCCCAGACGAAAAAAGTGGGCGTGGTCGGGCGTCGTTCAAAATCTCTCGAAAGTGTTCCTTGGTACAAAATTTAAAATACGACAATTTAGGGGTTTTAAAGGCTTATTTAATCGATTTTGGGTCTACTAATATGTAGAAAAGACATTCTTTTTCTCCCCGATGGGGAACCCTGGCCTCCTGCCCCCTCCCCTGCCTACACCCTGGGGTGTTGGGCGAATCCCTCGTGGACTCGGTGTTTGTTTTTAGCGTGTGTTTTGATGTTTTTTAACACGAGTGTTTCATTAAGGGGCCTCACTACTAAGCGCTCATGCTCCTGCAAAATAATCATGCAGATTAACCGGGGCCCTGGATTTAGACAGTGAGAGCTCACAAACCATTACGCCACTGGTTTGACCGTTAATAGAACTAATTCTATTTGCAAGTGGTAAGACGTAACGGACACACTGTAATGACGTAAGGTACACTATAATGGCGTAAGTACAGAATAATGATATGGCGTACATTATATTAAGACGTGCGTAGGCCTACAGTATACTGACGTGGCACAGATAATGACGTGGAAACAGCAAATGATTCGAATGACGTTCGCTAACGACTTGGACAGGGGTTGGCACTGTAGTTAACAGTAATGCTATAGCAATGATGATGCTAACTGCAGTTTATTCCACATTGTAGGCCTATATATGCATAGAAATGTGATTTTGCCATGTCTTTGTTCGGATTTATGAAATTGAAACTGTATAGCGAGGTACGTAAGTTCAAATAAATTGGTCAGAGAAATAGAAGAGCCTCAAATGTTAAACAGGGATGGCGCCAGGATTTGCCCGACGGGGGCGAGGTCCCCGGCGGAGGGGCCCGATGCCCCTGACGAGGGGTCAGAAAAGCAAAGTGGGCGTGGTCGAGCTTCGATTAAAATGTTTCGAATTGGTCGGCTGCCACCCCCCACCCCCGGCTCCTGCTGGTGCTGATGTTAAAATATCAAAAGGCGTATACGCTATGCCAATTTTAAGTATTTCTAAGATAAATTTCTGAAGTTCGCTAAGCATGGATTGAGATTTAGCAGATGAGTTAAACACAAATAAATATGAATGTCATATATCAAATCATATTTGCTCATTCTGGTAATATTAGTAAACTCTAAATTAAAAGAGGACCGAGGACGGACTTTTGAAATCGGCGCAATCCACAGATACATACCGGAGAGACAGTTAACAGTGATCGGTAACATTGTGATCGGGAAAGCATTATAAGATGATTTTGGTAATGTCATTTAAGTAAATTAAATAACATTACAAATCTTATCATGGTATTTATGTTATGTAAATCCAACTAAAACAAACATTTTTTCATGAGTAGCGTAGTAAAAGGATAAATTAAAAATAGTCGGTAAATCACTTAAGTCAATATTTTAATTAATGGTTTGACGGGTGCTAATTGGAGAAAGTATCACAAGATAAGTTTATTTCAAGGCGGGCAAGTCCAAGTAGCAAAGTTTGAGAGCGAGTGTTGACAGAAAATGTAAATACTGTAAGTGTTAAATAATTTAGTACAATGATTTTTTTTACTTATTATTCTTTTTTTTGTGGATTTATTAATGCAAACAGCAAAAAACTAACATCATATGTGACCAAATTGTTGTGAACGAATCAATCTTCATAAACAAAATAATTAGAACGTTTTCGGCGAGTCTAGTATATTTAATATAGAACCTATGTAAATAGCAGATCGTATCCAGAAATTTTGAATATAATGGATAATTTCAACATGGAGGTATAAAATGATATCAATAATCACAAGTCAAGGTAACTGGAGAATGGAACCGGGCATGCTCTTTCACTACTTTGGCCACAATATTAAATCTTAAAGTTAAAGTTCTTAAAGATGGTAATTTTAAGAATAATCTTGAAAGGGAAATTGTAGAGCCAAATTATATTACTAAACTTGACTGCATTAATTTAGGGGGTCGTGAAAAAGGGCGAGCCAGCGAGTCATGCGAGCCAATGCGCGAGCCATGCGAGCCAGCGAGCCATGCGAGCCATACATTTTAAATCTTTTTTATTTTTTACCGGGGAACAGCTTTGCAGTCCAGTCATGCGCAGTACATACACTTTTGGATCGTCAATCCGAAAGTATACAGCGCTGATAGATGTTGTTAAAATACAGATATACAAATACATGCATACAGAAAATACAACGCATTTTTTTAAAATGCGTTGTATTTTTTGTCAACTTACGTCCATTTGGTTCTATTATCAAGGATTTCAGTTCAAGAAGATTACCAGTTTCTTTATTAAGGAAATATGAAAAGATTACTCTTCGTTTGAACAAAGCCGAATTGGATTTTAATTTTTTACATATATATATATATATTTATATTTATTATATATCTATATATTTATTTTTATATACTTATTTGTGTATATATATTTATATATTTATTTATATATATACTGTATTATTATTATAAATGTACTGTAATTATTTATATATTTACTTATATTTTTTATATATTTGTTTGTATATTTGTATATTTATTTATATAATTATTTATTTATTTGTATATGTATTTATATAATTATTTAATTTTTGCATACAGATATATATATATATATACTGTAATTATTTATATATTTATTTATTTAAATATATATATATATATTATTTTATATATACTGTATTTATTTATATATTTCTATATTTATTTGTATATTTATATATATATATATATTTATTTTTATATAATTATTTGTGTATATATATTTATATATTTATATATATACTGTATTATTATTTTAAATATACTGTAATTATTTATATATTTACTTATATTTTTTATAAATTTGTTTGTATATTTATTTGTATATTTATTTATATAATTATATATTTATTTGTATATGTATTTATATAATTATTTAATTTTTTT
>NW_022699919.1:619834-672107 GCF_011630105.1 Anneissia japonica | reverse complement strand
ATTTATATATATTTATATATATATATATTTATACAAATATATATATATACAAATAAATATACAAACAATATATTTAAAAAAAAATTAAATGATTATATAAATAAATATATAAACATATATATATATATATAAATAATTAAAGTATATATAAAATAATAATACAGTATATATATATATAAATATAATATGCAAATAAGTATATAAAAATAAATATATAAATACATTTATAATAAATAAATATATATAGATATAAATAATTATACAAATAAAGTCCAAAAGTGTATGTACTGCCCATGATTGGACTACACAGGCAAAGCTCCCCGGTGTGTTATTCATTTGCATCTACTAGGCCAAAGAATATAAGCTATTCCTACGTGTTTGCTAAACCGGATAACCTGAAAAAAAAAAGATTTAAAACGTATGGCTCGCATGGCTCGCTGGCTTGCATGACTCGCGCATTGGCTCGCATGACTCGCTGGCTCGCACGACTCGCTGGCTCGCACTTTGGCACTATTCTAATTTAGGACTCGACATAGACCATGCATAGACAGAGGCTTTTTGTCTCACTATAAGGTATTTATTACCTGTTCTTGCATATATTTGACTGCTTCTGTTTATTCCAATCTTTTGTTTCATCAGATGAGATTCATTATCCCTTTGTTTATACTCAGTCACCGTCCACCCTTTTGTTCTTACTGTATATATGACCACACTTTTATCCTGTTTGTACATTCACCTGAAGAAGACCACTGCGTAGTCGAAAGCTTGTGATTAAATAAATTTGTTTAGTCTGAAAAGTGATGTTTGTCCTTCATTTACTGCTATCTTCTAGATTACACGGCTACCCCATCTTCTACTTTGGTGACTGTAACTGGGAAATCTCTATTTACCAAGACGACTGTCTTGAGCAGCCTAGAAAGGACGAACACGTCGATGTATTGTATTGAGAGATTTGGTGCAGATTAACGATCTTATTTTCGATTGGGATTTAGAATTTTTTTCGGTGTATAAAACGCAGCAAGGATAACCCACTAAATTCAAGAGAAATTAAGTTACTACGGTCATTTATTGAGCAGTAGGCCTATACGGGACAGACAATCACCTGCTGCTCTTTTCCGAAGATTTTACTGAGTTCTTTAACGTGCACCTCCGGAACCAACGGCTTAAACTCCCATCAAAAAGATGGCACGCTATCTAAACTTGCATTTCAGCCCCCTAGCAGCTGAAGCACAAAAACAGCAATTGATTTGAGCCAGATTAAAAAATCTTCACAATTCAGCGTATACACAATGGCTAAAACGGTTTTGCTGTGCCACTCTCAGTTCGATTAATTCAGAGATGTATGGTGTTAGGCCTATTGTGGATTAAATAGGCGATACGCAGTTGGAATGTGATGCGTTACTTGACGAAACTCCTGTATAAGCCTAATTATATTGTAGTCTAATTAGTAAATGTGTTCAAATCTTTTCAGAAACGAGCTGCAGTATGTTTAACTTGTACTTAAAAGGCCATTGAAGAATACAGCTATTGCAGTAATCAAATCTTGCTGTTATCAGTGCATAGACAAATTTAATCAATGACTTGGTTAATAATTTGCTATGGATCGAATGTTTCGCAGGTGGTATAGGAGACAGATTTACTGATTAATCATTAATGTGCCTAATTATCATTGTCGAATCGAAGATAACCCAATATTTCTGACCTCAGTCTAAAGATGGCGCAATCGAGGTGCCGGTGATACGACAGTCGGTGATAACTTGCATCGGACACATTTTTCGATTTTTTGGGGTGAACGAGTAATACTTTTCCTTTACAAAATTTATTCATCATTTCAAAATTCTGAGAAAATACCAAAATTAGTTATTTTCAATGTGAACAGATAAAAAAAAATCAGTTTTCACTATTATTTAAAGATGTTTTAACGAAATAATCCTTTAATTACCAGCAAATAATATAAATGTTTAAAAATACTGTAAATTGGAATTCTGGCTGAAACTTCAACGTAAGCTTTAGTATCTGGCCCACTCAAGAAACGTTCCTGGGTCGAAATTTGTCTTGTAATAATTCTTTAAAAAACAATTGTGCATGTGCGTACATCACAACCATAGAATAAAACAACTATGCATTTTACACAATTAACTTTCTTATTAAATTCAAAGGAAAGGTCAAACGACAATCGTTACCGTATTTATCCAAAATAAGTCGGTTATTAACTAGTACAATCTCTTGGTCTTGTTAATAGAAATAAACATAAGGCCTACTTAAATTTATTATTATACACATGTACACAGAACCATTTTTGCCGATGGATAAACCCGGAGTTTACCATGATTCTTATTCTTCATCATCTTCTTTGATAGATTGTTTTTCTGTGTCAGTTGTGGATTCCGCATCTTTTATATCTGGTTCTGCCTCTTCAACAATTCTAGAGAGCGGCCCACTACGGTCAACATTCACATCGTCACTTTCGGGTACGTTTGCAGGGTTTTCGGCGAGGTTATTTTGTTCCCCGCCATTTGGATCTGTACCAAACACTTTAGTTTCGTCAGGATTTGGTTCTGGTGTTGGTGAATTCTTGCGGGACGAAGGAAATATGACTTCCTTCTCGGCAATTATTTCTTTTGCAATGGTTTCTAATAATCTCTTGTTGTCATCGCTGACGTCGACATCCTGGACTACCTCAAAGCAGCCTTGGTGAAACTTGACAGGAAGAGAGAAAACGATGTCGGGTGGCAGTTCATACCAACCTAGGAGAAAAAGAATATCGTATACAGTACAAGCAAATAACTATCAATACGCAATGAGCAATTTTGGCCGATCTGTTAATGTTTTTTAGAAACGTTTGGAAAGAACTGCTAAATAAATAATTGCTCCTTGTAGAAAAATCCTTAAAAAAAAACCACGGAAAAAAAAAAAAAAAAAAAAAAAAAAAAAAAAAAAAAAAAACTCAAGTTCAATTAATACATCACTATTGTATGCGTTCTGTAAATTCATTGAAGAGAAAAACTATTTTCCCGATCAAATTTCAATTTGAAATCTAATTATCAAAGACTACTTAAATATTACGACAATATATGATAATATGATAATAACGTATAGGTATAGAAATATTGGTAATTAGAAGGTCGTTTGTTCAAATCCCGAGTGGGACAAACTGCGTATTTCCAAATATGTACAGTATTATCAATTTAAATCATGGAGGTATTATAGTATAGTCCGCTATAACTCCATGCTTCTGTTTAGTAAGCAATGTATTTCTGGGTATGCAGTATTAAAAATGTGGTTGATTTATATGATGGTTTATAGATAGGATTACACACATTTAACTGTGTCATCACATAATGCAACATCACACTTTTAGTCATATAACGTCTAGAAAACGTAAATAATTTTAAAAAAAGAGTTGAGATTAATTGGTTTAAATTAAAATCTACTTTTAATACCACACTTTCACAATTATTGCTAAACGTCTCTGATTCTATGTAATTTTTTTTATTTGTTAAATGTATTTCAATATCTGAATACATGAGCAATTTACTTTTAACTGCATATTGATTTGATTTGAAATTAAACACACGTTGTGAGTGAATGCTCTTTTCTCAATTACTTTTAGAGGGCGCTTCAAACGGAAAATACTGTAGGATCATCATTTTCGAAATCAACGTTATTGTTTTTATAACATTGACTGAGACCAAAACTTCACTTTAAACTGTCGATGATTATTACACTGTAGAAGAAACGTATATAATTATCATTTGCTGATGATTCTTAACTAGTAAAGAGAGGGAGTAAACTTGATTAAGATATCCATACAAAAACAAAACAGACTACTACTATAATATATTGTTCTAATAGTCTTAAGCTGTAAAATACAGGTTATTATTTTGACCATGGACCTATTAATGAGATAATTATTAATAGGTCCATGCTTTGACATCCCATAAAATAAGAGGGGCATGTACTATAATTGGTGGCGCCAGTCAACACAGAATGAAAGAAGTACAGTACTGAATTTGTACTGATGATGCTGAGAGTCAGTGAAACTGTTATGCGCCGTATTTTAAAGAATCACATATATCAAGTTAATTATATGCTTATTTTATAAGCTTTTATGTTTCCTTTTAATATGTTTTGCTATTCTCCAAATTACCTCTATAATTTCAAATTTTAATGTGAATAGGCCTATGGGTTTTTTTGGGCCTATAGTGAGCAATTGTTTGTTTCATATTTCCTCTTCCTGCGTAGTCAAAACATTTGTACACAGATTTTCGGCACTTATTTTCTTCATATCTGAGCTTGCCATTTCAGATTGAATACCATAGTAACCATAAGCATATTCTTGAAATTCATTACATCCACCAATCAGAACTCCTTTGCCACCCCCTGTCTCTTATACACATCTAGATGTGTATAAGAGACAGTTATTACACTGTAGAAGAAACGTATATAATTATCATTTGCTGATGATTCTTAACTAGTAAAGAGAGGGAGTAAACTTGATTAAGATATCCATACAAAAACAAAACAGACTACTACTATAATATATTGTTCCTCCTTGATTGTTCTAATAGTCTTAAGCTGTAAAATACAGGTTATTATTTTGACCATAGACCTATTAATGAGATAATTATTAATAGGTCCATGCTTTGACATCCCATAAAATAAGAGGGGCATGTACTATCTACACTCCTAGAGTGTACTGCTACAGTAGTACATTTGCGTGGTTGTAACGGAAGCAGGTTTTGCAGATTTCTATTACATCATTCATAATAAAAATACTTCCATCTTGTACTTTCAACTGCGCATGTACGCATGACAATGTCAAAGATTATGTCGTATAAACATCATACAGCGCATGCATTGTGCTCTTTTATAGTTTATTAAAGGTTTTGGAGAATGGTTGCAGTATCAGCTACTTACTGTATTTACAGTAAAAAAATCAACTATTAAAATAAAGTGCAGAAAATAACAGGGAGCATTCGATTAAGAACGTAGAACGAGAACATAGAACGAATTCAACCGTAACTGTCATTACATGACATTCTACATTCTACTGCAAATCGATTTTGATGTTTTATGATGCGTACACTGAGAAGTTACGAACAAGACTGACGCACCAATGTTTAATAAAGTACAGTCCTTGTTCTGGCCAACAACTGTTCCATACTTCATGAGAGAACGTAACACACGATGTTCAGACATGCGCAGTTAAATTATCATGACATCACTACGTTCTATGTTGTCGCAAATCGAAAGCTCCCTGGTATCAACCATTAGAGTGTTTATTTGCCTTGACTTTTGAGATAGTTATAGGCAGGCAAAACTAATAGAAGGCTTCTTATTGAGCATCGTAACGTTGATTTTGTAATTGTTTTACCTTCTGAAAAAACACCTAATGATAAAATTTTTCCATCTTTAGAACCATTCCACCAATCTTTCAATACACCAATAACAGCAGATGCAGCAGAAAGTGTTGCACAATGTCCAAGTGTTTTTGTCAGAGTATTCTCGTGGCTCTTTAAGTTATCAAGGAACTCAGTCTGAAGCCATTTGTCATCGTGAACCATCTCTTTTACTGGCCTGGAGTACCACTCAGGTCCTACAATGGCACCGTCATACTGGTGTACAGCAGCTTTGTTTACGTCTGTTAGGCTTGTGCCACTGATGTTTCCCCAGGTTATCAAATCTACAATAAACGCCGAGTTGACATTTAACTTCCTTGCAAGTGCTGCCTTAGCTCTATTCTCTAGAAGGCGTGCCACAGCCACAATGTTCTGCCGGGCTACTGCTGGCGCAGCAGTTCCTAGCATGTATGCGTTAAAATTCAAGGGGCCATCTCCAGCAACCAGCACCTTTACATCATTGGCAGCAACAGAATTCAAAATCTTGCCATATTCTCTAAATATCTGAGCATTGAGCTTTAGCCAGTCATCACAGGATTCCTCTGGTTGAAGAGGAGATCCATCAAGAAAGACCACAGCACTGACACCATTAAAAGCTTCCTGAGGATCACTTGTAATGATAACTTTTCTGAGCAGAGTACACGCTAGGTCTTCTGCTTCCATCACAAGACCTTTGATGACATTATCATCCTTGTTCTCCACCAAAAGTGTCAAACTTATCTCAGTTTTTGGCCCAAAAACATCACCTCTTGCTATTTCATAGACCATATAGTAAGCCATAGGCTTAGAAGCATTCGTGATGCAAACCTTTAACGGATTACTAAGGCTCTTTAAATGCTCCTCTTCCTGCGTAGTCAAAACATTTGTACACAGATTTTCGGCACTTATTTTCTTCATATCTGAGCTTGCCATTTCAGATTGAATACCATAGTAACCATAAGCATATTCTTGAAATTCATTACATCCACCAATCAGAACTCCTTTGCCACCCCTGTCGATGAGCTCTCTCCATACGATTGGTGACTTTTGATGTTGCCATCCATTTTTGTTGCAGGTAATTGACAGCCATTCCTTAAAGACCATAATAATTAATATTTATTATCATTAATATTACCTGAAGGTTTTGACAAACAGTTAATTATAGACTGTGTCTGTGATTTAACAATAAATACAGTAGTAATATCTACAGTAACGTTATATTTTGTGCACTACAGCATAAAATGTAGCTGTAATGTTTATACATTTTTATCATGAATACAAAAGTGTTTTAATATTTAATATAAATGAATTAATAAACCATATAAATTTTGATTGATATACTAACCTCCCACTCTTCAGGGGTTTTCACTATCTTGTGTATTTTAAAGTCAGCAAGATTTGTTTGAAGATTATCTGCCAACAACTCTGTCCTAGCATAATATGGACAGTCAGCCCTACCTGATAAGTGAACAAAAATCATTATTAACCTTATAATTGTACAGTATTTACTTACTTAGATTATGAATTAACATTTGTGTGTATTTGTTTTTGAGTATGTATGACTATTTGGTACTAATGGTACTGGTGGTAATGGGTATTTATATGGTGCCTTCCACTTTTCAGTGCGGCTATGATATGAGTATTAATTTGTGATAAATTTTATTTTCATATTTGAATGCCTAGCCTAGGCCCTCCTTAATCACCTGAGAGACTGTTCAGCAACCAGGAAATCTTGTGTCTAAGAAAATCCTATGCCTCGCTTCTTCTAGTAGCAGTAGGCCTTGGCATAGCCGAATCACCGTCTAGCCTAGGTAGGACTACTTTCTATAGTACTAGACATCTAGATGTGTATAAGAGACAATATATATATAGATTAGGCGCTAATAATACTATATAGCAAAGTATTATCTAGCCTAGGGCCAGGCGTATAGGGCCTATGAACTAGACTAGGGCACTAGGCCTAGAGTCAGACTTAATACTAGGCCTAGGCCTAGTCCCATCTAGATAATAGGCCAAGGCTAGGCCTAGCTGCATAGCTTTACTACATACTCTAAGGGGACGTGGGCCAGGCTAAACAAAGAAGTAGGTAACGAAGCAAATAGGGCCTAGGCCTAGTCTTCCTCCTAGTCTATCGACAGTAGGCAAGACCCTAGCTAGGGCCTAGGTAGGTAGGCCTGCTAAAAATGACGATGACATGCATAAAAAAACAAACCTGCGATGACAAATTTAGCCATTATGAACTGATTACAGCATTGCTTATTTATTTGGCTATTATCTACAGTTTATAAACCAAGAACTTCCTTCTATTTGTGTGATAATATAGCATAGGACTAGCCTACACCAATCAATCCCTCTCTTTCTTGCTTGGTCTTATCTTTCTTCTTACTACCTCTGCTGTCTGCTTTGTTTGTGTACATGGTTACCAATAACAACATTTACAAAGATAAATTAGCAAATATAGAAATAAAAGTTTTTAAATATTACTTACTGATATTAATAATAAATAATTAAAATAGTATATGTTAGCTATATTGTTTTCCTAATAACTTATTAAAGATATTATATTAAAGGTATAAAATTAAACTTTTTAATATTTGTATTTAAAAGGCCAAGGTTCACATTAAAGTCCAAAACACGTGTTACTGTAAAAAAAATGGCGAAGGGTGAGGTTACTGCCCAGATGGGAACACAACATATTGCACTTGATGCTAAAATGCAAAAGGAATTTGAAGAAAAAGTAAAGAAAATTAAGCCAAAGGTATAATTTCTTGTTACAATGTTTATGAATGAAATATATGTTTTTTGATAAATTTATTTTGAATCATGTCCAGACCTCGTGTAGGCCTGCCGCGCTGTGACTGTGTGCAGCTGTATTTCCCACCCTGGCCTAGCTAGCAGGTAGGCCTAGGCTTGTAGTGTCCAGTGTCGGACCGGATAGCTAAGCGTAGGGCGGATTGCAGACTGGAGTACCTCCATGGGTCTAGCTGTTTTAAGCTATATGTGCGTGAAACGTGCATGGAGTTGTGTTCTTTTTTTTTTTCCTTACAATTCTTTTTAAAAAAAAATTAAATATAGGCCTATTATGAACATTTTTTATTAAGCCACGGGAATGAAAATTGTAGGTTTGCGTCCACCGCCCGCATGCCTAAAAAGCTACCGCACGAAAATTTTCATTATTTTAAAAAGTTGAAAAAAATATACTTCGTTTTAAAAAACGGACTTCTAAGTCGTAAACAGACAGAAAAACGATCTATTCATCACTGATCACTCATCGCGAACACCGAGCGAAGGCAGGCCTGGCCACATCGCACCATGATTGCCGATCACTGCTGAGGTCATTTACGGGTCAAATCGATAGGAAATCTCGTATGTTTAAAGAGGTCTTAAATGTAGAAAAGGATCTGTTTTATAGGCTAGTGTACATTTATGACTGTAAGCATTGTTTCTTGGGAATAAATGTAATATTACCAATGCCGCGGCTTGTGGACAGCATTTATTAAAAAAAATAATGAAAAATGAAATAATGCCTCATGTGTTTTCAAAATTTTTCGGATGCAAACCTACAACTTTCATTCTTGTGGCCTTAGGTCCTATGCATGTAATGCAATAGGAACTATTGCACTCTTCACTGTTTTTCCTGTGTGTAGTGTGTAGACATTTATGCAAATGCGCATGAGTCAAAGAAAAGTTTTCCGACATTTTGTTTTACCTCACGATGCGAAGTTTGATGTGAATTTTCTGCAGTGTTCAGTCAGAGCTCACGCTAACGGATCAGCAAGTCGGCATGGATGAAACTATTTTGTTTTTGCGGCAAAAAAAAATAACTGATGTATGTAGGCATAGGCATTTTGAAGAAGGCCTAAATATAAAAAAGGTTTTAATGTTTGATGAAATACATCGTTTTTTTATTTAAATCTTTTTTCGCTACCTCCATGCGACATTTATTTCTGTTGTATGAGTAGTCATATGTAGGTACTATATCCCCAACAGTTGGCTATGCAGCAGTGTACCCTTTGAATGCAGACTGAAGACTGGTGAAGATATAAAGGCAGCCAACTGTCGGGTACATAACGACTATCTAGCTTAGGCTTTCCACAAAAACATGAGGCCTAGGCTAGGCCTAGTTTAGTACAGTAGTTACTGCGATGCGAGGGTGGTAGATCGTTTAATCAATGATATCGTGTTATCGTCTAATACATTTAAATAATGTGTGTAAAATTTAAGAATGCATCGCATGGGTCGCTTTCTTTGTTAAGCGGTAGTATACATAGCAGAGTGATGGCAGCAAGGGCCTAGATCGTGTACGTTCTCGATCATCATGATGGAAACTTGGGTGACAGACGATTGGGCCCAACTGGTGTGGACAATCGAGCCCAAGCTATTTTCAAATAAATTGTAGTCTAGTAGGCCACTGCCAACTGTCCCACTCCCGATATCATTCCAAACTACTGTAAAATGAAAATACTGTCTACCTAGCTAGGCCTAGGCCCTAGCAGTGGCGGCACCAGCGGGGGGGCAGGTCATGACCCTCGCCGGACAGAGCTCGTCGGGCAGTCAGACCATAAAACATATAAAAATAGGCCCACACCAAGTCAACACATGTCTGTCACAGTCTGAGAGTGCCATTTTCGGCCATCTAGAGGTTGATATTCTTTAAAAAAAATCTCATTTGGGAGGGAGAATCCCTCTCAACCCCTTCATCCAGTTTGAGCCTACGAGCTCAAGTCCCCCTGTCGGACAATTTGGCCCCCAGAAAATATATCCTAGAGCCGCCACTGGGCCCTAGGTCTACCAAATCTTTTCAAAGAAATTTCCTAAAAATATTACTGTAATTTTCCTATCAAATTACATTACCAATGTGGTCTAAAATCACTATTTTGGCCATAAAGACTCCCCTTGAATTTTTCAACCACCACACAAATTTAACCCAACCATATTTTCTATTTTCTGATTATGTCATTTATGATGACTTAATCAGAAAATATGGTTGGTTATTAAAGTCATGTATCATGCATAGGAACGTTGGCGCCTGCAAGGCTCTGGTGCACAATTGAAATAACATTAACGTTAAATTATCATAGGCCTAGGTACTGCGTGTAAGCCTCTACTGTAGGCCAAGGAGGTGTTATAAAAATGTCTAGCAGCTCCCTGGCCCAGACTGTAAAGTAAGGCCTGCGCAGGGAATATATCATTAAAAAAAATACATACAAGAATTTTTGTGCGGAGGATAATTCCCCACTCAGGCCTTACAACTATACAGTCTGGCAGTGGTACCTGTATTTTCTGTTTTTTTCTTAGTGCACTAGAACTTAAAAAAAAAGTTTAGTGAAATGACTATATTTGTTATTAGGGAGACGATATTGAACCAGGAGTCATATATGTTGGACACATACCACATGGATTCTTTGAGCCACAGATGCGACACTTCTTCTCTCAATTTGGAACAGTTACAAGATTACGAATCAGTAGATCAAGAAAGGTGGGTTCTTACATATTTCTCTTTAAAAATTAAAAATATGAAAATAATCTGATTGGAAATCATAATTTTTTTTTTAAATCAATAATATAATCAGTAAATGAAAGATAAAAATAACCTCTAACCTTGATAATTCAATATAATTTTAATGTTTGAAAGCCTCAGTGGACCGTTTTCCATGAAAATTCTGATTACTTTTATACTTTCTATTATGACTTAATTTATTTTTTATCGTTTTAATTAATTTTTAATTATTTTGATTACTTGCTTTTATTACTATTTAGAGTGGACGTTCTAAGGGGTATGGATTTGTTGAATTTGAGTACAACGAGGTCGCCAAAATTGCCGCTGAAACTATGAATAATTATCTGACGTATAATAAACTATTAAAATGTGAGTATTAAAGATTAATAATTTAAAATAAGGTAAGGCTTTTTTTTTGTACCTTGCTTGGCGATCCTGCCCACTGAAAATATTGATGATTGTATAAAATACATATCCTTATCCAAATGCCTAACAAAAACAAACCAAAATATAATATACATACATGGCAATTTTAAATAACTGTTGTAGATGAACAGTCAATAATTTATATTTATTAAGGAAATAATTATAGGAGTATAATATGGCATTATATATAATATAATGTAGCTATGAAGAGATACAAAGAATGTCTTAAATAATTTAGTTGACATTAACAACACCCTAATATAGACAGTATATTTATAAAAGAAAAAAAAAACAAAAGTAATTTTTAAGACAAAAAAATTGAGCTCAATATAATAATCAACCTGTCTGTCAGTGCATTCATTCATTTTATTTTTGTCATTTTACAAAACAATATAAAAATTGTATTCAGTTCAGTAACTCTACACAACATCTTATTAAAACACTGTAATGGGGATAATTGTCAGAGATGGAGCATTGGAAAGGAGAATGGCGAGGAGACATTCAAAGGCTAAAAACTTTTTTTTTTTCTTATGTTTTTTTACTTATCCTTGATCATTAAATAAGGCATACTCTCACGTAGCAATGGAAAATGTTGATTTAAATTGCATGCTTGAAGTGATGTCTTGCATTACCTGAAGTATTATAGTACGGAATACTCAGTACGTTCCCAGATACGGGCCACTAAGTCACTAATTGTGGTCTAGTTAGTGGTTATGACACCAGGCTATTTACCAATGCAAACACACTTTGAATAGCATTGCTACTTGGCTGCTACTTGGCATATCGGACTCGCACTAGTCACTAAGCGCAAGCTCGGCGGTCTAGTGGTTTATATCTGGAGATTGTGGGTTTGTTTCTCACCCAAATTTCTTGCGAACATGCAGTACGATAACATGATAAAACGTCAATCCCATGATATTTTTCTGATGCAAACACACATCAGAAATAAATTGCATGCTTATTCATTAATGTCTTACATTGCCTGTCTTTTGTTATTCTAGGCCACCTTATGCCAAAGGAGAAAGTGCATCCGGAACTTTTCAAAGGCTGTGAACATCGTTTCTTTAACCCCTCAGTTAAAAGAAAAAAAGCAATTGCACAGTATAACAGCAGCCTAACAGCAGATGGGCACAGAGTACATAAGCTGCTGGAAAAAAGAGCAAGACAAAGTAAAGCACGCCAAAAGAAGATTGCTAAAGCTGGAATCAACTATGAATTCGATGGATGTGTAAGTATTTTTTTCCTTCATTTCCTCATCAGATTGAATTGTACGCTGATTACTTTGCCAACATTTTGTTTATTCCGCTCAATTATTTTCATAGGCCTGTTACCGCCAACATTTTTTATGTTGCCGACTGTTTATTACTTCTCTGTTCCTATGGCGTGCCCTTTATCTTAGAATTTATCTCACCTTATATCTTACAGTTTTTAGTTCATCTGATCTGTATTTTTTCAGTCATATACGTATAACGTTGAGGAAGGACACAGACGTGTCCAAAATATTCGTCTTGAATAAATTTTATGTCTCTATTATGTCAACGTATGCAATCATTTCTTTTTCGTATTTGCTTTTTATCATATATTTTTGTGAGACATACGTGGAACCAACTACATCGGATACTATTATATATATATATAGAGAATAGTGTTACTTGTGGTTTGGCAGGATTTAAATCCAAGATCCTGGTATTAGAAGACAAGCATTTTTAATATGAAGCCACAACTTGAATCTGTATTTTTTTTTTATTTATTTATTTATTTTTTTCAGTTTTCTAAAACCATTTAAATGATCAATTTCAAATAAACAAAAAAAAATGTATTACTTGAATACAGACATAATATGTACAACAAAAGGTGATTAAAAACGACCAACAATACTGTATAATCAAACAAGCAAAGCAACGATTAAACTTTCTAATTTAATGAGGAAACTAGAATGTGTTATCTCACATTTAGTTGAATTACATTCTTATGTGTATACCAATACAAGTAGTGCTCAATAAATGTAAATTGTGTCATTGTCCAATTTCATATAATATTCTGGTAAATCAGAGGTGGATTAGCTTTGTTTCCCACGAACGTTTTAGTGATGCAATTTTGAGTGTACTCCAAAGCTGTATAATTAATATTGTCTGAAAAACAATCTGAAGAGAGTTTTTTTACACAAAATCGAGTAAACCGTATTGCGCTGTTTGGAGGATGTGCAGACTATGAGATTGGACCAGTCAATTCGATTGTTCTGTTATCTAAAATAGTCGGAATTTTTGCAGAGAGAAACACACATTGCTTCCTACTTTATGTGTAGCATTTCTTGTATGAAAACGTATCTCTTTGGAAGTCTTGTCGTTTAATAACAAGACGGCATATTACATTGATCTTTGTTTCACTAGTGTTGTATCGGCATACCATAGAGTATGAAATCCATTAATCAGAACCGAACTTCCTAGGTAACAAATATTCGAGTTGGTTTAGGCGTCTGCATAGTCATCAGAAGTTCCCGGATTTCAATATTTTTTACCGTATATCATGGCCGGCGGAACCGGGGGGGCCCGGGCTCCCCCACTTTTTGGCAAAAAAATATATAATGTCCAATTTTTGTATGATCGGAAATGCAAGAAAAGAAGGAGGGAAGAAGGAGGAGAAGGATGGGAAAGAGGATGTTTATCCAATACCCGACCGAGTTTCATTTTCTCGCAATTCACATTGGCGGATATGGGGGAGGGGGATCATGGGTCCTGACCCCTCCCTTGGGCAACTAAAAAAAGGGGGAAAGAAAAAGAACAGCATAAAAGTCATTAAAACACACTTCAAATGTCGGAAAGCTCATTTCCCGCCATCTAGGAATCAAAATTTTCAAGGGGGAGAACCCCTGGACCACCCTTTCTTTTTGGGATTTATCGATTCATGGCAAAAAGAATACGCATGCAACTACTCATGTTTATGTATGAATACACACATAAAATAAAAAATGAGAAAAATTTACCTGACTGTTTTCAAGAGGGGAAAACCTTGAATTTTGAAGAACTTAAAATACATTTCAGAAGTCAGGAAAGCTCATTTCCCGCCATCTAGAAATCGAAATTTTCCCGGGGAAGAACCACTTGCCGCATGAGTCACCCATAAGCATTGCCACAAGATGATTTAGAGTTTATAAAGTGAATGCAAAAAATAAAAGGGCCTATATATACCTTCATTTACTTGAGTTTGTTTTTATGATTATTACACGATTGCCATTTAGATGCCAAGAGAAAAATTTAGGCTGGTATTATTATCTATTTGCTAGTTTTTAGAAAGTAAATGGTGTGAATTATTAGGCCTATGTTAGATGGAGACCGGATTTGGATTTTGCGCGCAATATGGGATTAAAGCTGTACATACAGGTAACTCACTGAAATGTATGGTGTATAAGCCTATAAAAAATATTCTTCGCAAAGGGGAACAAAAAAAAACCAGTAAGTGCTCCCTGTAGGCCGGTAGGCGGGGTCCATGGGAAGAGCCCCGGGCTCCGACAAAACAACTTTTTCGAATAATTCGTGAAAATTCTATTAATTAAATTTCCACTGTTTTTGGGGTTTTTTTTCCAGTAAAGAATACAATGTCAAAGCAAAATACAATTGAAAACTCTGAAAGCAAGGACAGTTCTAAAGCTTTTAAGGTCATTGGGATCTTGCAAACGTAACATCATTGCATTAATGAATGGGGAGATGCCTCAAATAAAGGGGAAAAAAACAGAAGTAGTAGTTTGGGTGATTTAATGCCGGTTTCGTAACACTTTATAATACAGTGATGTCTTATAGTAGCAGTTATTCCCAAAATTTACAGCATTCATTTTGAAAAGAAGCCCCTCTTTTTACTTTGCAAAAATAGCCTAGAAAAGAAGCCCATCTCGAAAGAAGCCTATCCAAAGGTCGCACAAAAAATGAAGCCCAGGGCTTCTATACGAGATTTTACGGTATTTAAAATTCATCAGTAGCCCTGACGAAGTTAATGACCTAAAGAAGTAACGTCTGCTGTCCATTATATCTGTAGGTCTTAATAGTATGGATCAATCTACAATCACCGGAGCTGGTATATTTCCAACAAATCACGGTTATTAAAAATCAACGATTACGAGAGCTGGCAAATGAATAATTTAGAACGATTTTATGTTTAAAATAACTTGTAATAAGACTGACACAGTGTGATGTACCGTGCAAGCCCTCAACGGAGCTGAACATTTTTCTCAAGAGCAGAGGAATGATAGAAGCAGTACAGCCGCTGGGAATTTGGGGGGAGGGGGGCGTTTATTCGAAGAAAAACATAAACGCCTTATGGCTTCTTTTTTTTTCAAACGAGTCGTTTATTCCAAATGGGGCTCTAGTGGGGCGTTTATTCGAGGGGGTGTTTATTCCAACCAAGTGGTATTTAAAGAAATAGTGTTTTTCATAAAAACTTGAATAAATATAATTATTCAAAATAATTAATTAATTTTCAATTATTTGAATGAGCTTAAATTATCGTTTTTTATTGAAAAAAAATGTTTAATATTTAACAGACCCAAATATACCAGCTTTCTTGTATTCTTCGCACCTCACCTATCCTCTACGTGCCATTTGGCACATCAGGCTATTATATTTACAATATAAGTACCCTTAAATTGGTTGGTATAATTTAATGACGTTTGTCTGTACTAAGTCTAGTGATAGTCAGGGAAACTGAATTGTTTGGATTTGTCTCAATGGAAATTGATAATTATTTGACCCATATAATGAGCAATTCAATAACTGAATTTTCTTTAATTTAGTTTACCGATTTCAGCCCTAGAGCCGGAGTGGGTCAATCAAACTTAACAACTGACCAATCAGAAGGGCCAGGAATACGTGCGTGTCCTACGAAGACAGGCTCAGACAACATCCATGGTGCGGGCTTAGCAGAAAGCTCCATTTTATGACACGAAGAACCCGCCTCTCCTATAATACTGTTTAGCTGAACTATTTTACTGTTTTTTATATTTTGGGAACACTTCATACAAGCGCTCCGAGTTCCTTTGGTGTTTCCTTTCATCTTCTTATCATTTTAATTGTTGTTATTTCTTGTGTTTTTATGTTTTTGAGGATGAATAAATAAATTTGAATTGAATTTTAAAATTGGTTTTGTCAGTTTATCGTGTTTACCTTACAACATAGTGCAGTTGTTGCTCTTTAGTGAAATCACAAAGGGATTCGATTTTATCAACACCTGTAGCCTATAATCTAGGTTACTGTTCTTCAGTCTAGACACAAGATTTCATTTGATCGATAGTGACTAGCTTTTTTTTTCATCTTTGTATACATTCATTGACCGAGGCCCACATGCAAATCGTCAAATAAGACAATACAATACGATGGCCTAATTCTGCCCATCGTAATTTTCTACCTCAATTTAGAGGACGGCTGCTTCAAGTACATAAATAGTAGGCCTATATTATAAATTTAAACGTCTTGTTTCTTCATACATGAATGAATTCAAATACTTCGATAACAAAAATGAAGACACAGGAGTCATGTTATGCTGATGTTATAAACATAATTATCAAATATTAATAGAGAGAGTTGTACTCTTGATTAATTAATTGATAAGAAATGTATAATGTGTCCAGTAGGCCTATAGCGTAACGAAGGGCCGGAGGCTCCTGCACAGGGGCCATTTAGGGGCCAGACGTTGGTGACCAGGGGCCGAGTTTTTATAAATAAAAACAATATACTTCTATGAATAATAAGAGATTATAATCTTTAAGAATTATCGATGTGCAATGATTTACGTCCAAACTCTCAGTTCATAATCCAAATTACAAATCTCTATGACAGCAAAAAAATGTAAAAAAAAAAACGACGATAACTACATTAATTCCTTTTATTTGTTTTATTGTCTGTAGAAGCTGACTTCTATTGCTGGTTTGATTCAAGAAATCGTAAATCTCACCAGAAAATCCATGCACATAATACAGTATTTATATAACGCTACAACGAATAGGTCTAAAGCTTCCACAATTTAACCACACAAATATTTATTATAGAGGGCGTTATCAAGATTCTACCTAAAACCTAGTTACAACCGGAACACACTGACGAGTTTCATAAAGAAATGCTTTATGTATAAATTTATAATTTATCTTATAGGAACTGCGTATTTTCAGAGCATTTATAACGCCACTGTCTATATTTACAACATTTTGTGTTTAATACCATCATATAACTTTACTTCTTTCCTCGCACACACTATTTAAACATATACAGTGTAGTTCTCTGAAAAATGATAACATAAAAATCAATTTTGATTGAATATTTTGAACACAAAAATCATCAACTTCAGTATAAAATTTGTGAATTTCAAAAAGAAAAAAGTACCCAGAGTTACCTTCCAGATGTAATGAAAATCATAGAAACATTATTTTTATAATGGAAAAACATTTTTGAGTGAACATTAGGGGTAAATATTATTTTTAGTACACTAATTTATATGTTCAAATTGATAATTTGTTTGGTATTTTAGTTCAAAATGGTCAAGTTATTTTCAAAATTCATTTATATTTTGCTATTTATTAGAGGAAAATACATCTTCAACCCTGTATAGTCTTGACATGTGTTGTGTTTCAAGCCTTCCTATCATTAATTCGGCTTGTTCCTGTGCATATGTTACAGTACAAAATCATTATCAAAGCACCAACAATCTTTAAAAAAATATTGACAGCTATCAGTAAAATGGGTTGAGCAAATTGACAGTTTGTTCTATTGTTCATTAAAATTAGGCTAATCTACGAAAAGAGATGTAAGTACCCTTAACCATTGACCTATATAGCATACATTTCAGTTTATATAGCTAAATCATTCATTCATAATAAGACATAATTTTGTGTCATTGGACTGCTATCTACAATAATGTATGTACTGTTGTTACTGAAAAACAAAAATAACAGATACAGAAGAATATTATTAAAATTAAGTGGTTTCACCACATGTTCTCGGTCAGAATATGTAATTTGTTTATTACAACTACTATCAGTACATCAAGATACTTTGCAATTTGACTAAATCAGAAAAACCTCCTTAAAAGGAAGTGTACACCAACATCTAAGCGGTATATTATGTGTGGAGCTGGCCCGAGGCTGCTTAGTTTAATCGATTTAAAACGCGTATTGAGCAACTTATGAAAAAAACCGCCCTCAAAGATATGAATAAAAAGAACATTGTACAGTACCACATTAAAATCACTGCTATTAAAATGATTGAAAACAAATAAATGTAAGAAAGAACAGTGCTGTCTTACCAAATTTCTTAAAAACCATATACAGTAATATACAATGTACACAATCATTTTAAAAATTGTTTAAGAAAATTAAAATTGTACTTCAAATTATCTGATAGAGCTTACGATTACGATAAACTACTGAAAGCATTTGTTTCCATTATAGCACAATCCAGGGGTCCCAAGTTGTGAGAGTCTCCTGGAAGCTGTGAAGGCTTCTGCACATATGCAAGCATTAATAATTTCCGGGAAGAATACCCCATTTCCCACAAATTTATGATGTTTGCATGTTTTTACTACTGTCTTTTATTAAGTGTCTCCTGAAGTCAATGCTAGTGAGTATCACTGTCCACAGCAAAACATAATCAGAAATGTTAAGAAAGCTCCTTTATATAGTTCTCCTAAAACTAGCTTCTTAGGACCCCTGACAATCTTTAGTAGAAACTTCTTAATGGCCAAAGAAAGTCGTCTATTAGATTCAAATTCTCACACATTGTAGCCACACATTTTTTTTTATTATCCAGCACCTCTTGAACACATTATTTCACACTAGCATATTTTCCATACTTCATAAATGTGGCTATTGGCAGACATTGGAAAAATAAATATGGACCTCACCAAACAAAATTAATTACTGTAAAAAGTTTTGTCATTTCAGTTTTCTGTTCTAATTGCTAATTTTGGTTAAAGAAACTTTTAAAAAAGTGTATTTAAAAAGCTTTACAGTTTTTCAAGGTTTAGAGCCCATTCCAAATATAAAACACAATGAATCTTTTCGGATGGTCAAAGTTAACAACATTACAACCAACCAATCAGAAAAGGATCAGGAATATGTGTTTGTCTCACAAATGCATGTTCACGCTGTCACTCTGAAACCTTAGCAAAGGTAACAAAGAGGCGGGGCTTAGGGGAAAAGGTTTATTTTAAACACAGATTAAAATCTGTTAAATTAAATACACTACCACTGCACAGTACTTTCAACACCCACCATGAAAGTGTTGTGTATAGCTAGTAGTAAAGACAACAGCACATCTTTACAGCAACAGCTTTTGAAAGTGGAAACCTACTTTACTCTTTAGGGTACAACTATAAAGTAATACTTGTTCCACATGGTACATCATTCAACTGCATCACATCATGTTATATAGAAATGCTTTTTCGATGAATTTCACCTTTATAATTACCATTTGCTAGAAAAACATGGTTGGGGTTTAGCAAAATCTTAAGACTTTACCAGTCAGTATAAGTGTGTTTACCTGATGTAAACTACATAAAAAATTTATCATGTGCATATGATAGGTACGGACATGTCAGACCTTTACGCACAATTATGGGCACATCACATTTTTTTTTTTTTGTCGCATGAACTTTGATAGTGTGGACTGAGCTATAGGTCAAAGGTGAGTTTGATAGACTGCAACCAATCATTTGTGTTTAATATCCATTTCACATGTGCAGAAAATATGTGAAAAGTTGTAACTCAGATGATTCCAAATGTACCATATTATTTGTAACAAATTATTGTATACCATTGTTCACATGTATAGTTTCCATAAAAATCGCCGCGCGCTATCGCCAACACCTTTGGCGATGCTGATTAGTCAGCTGAATCAGGGAGTATTCCTGATTGCGTCGGGGACATCTATGCAGTGCAAAGATGCAGTGAAAAACGCAATTGCAACAGCGTAGCGATTCTAAGGAGACCAGCCTTATGATACATCATAATAGAAATATAAAATGATACTGTATTTTAAAAAATACCAGAAAACAAATGAATACAGCAAAACAATGTTACAAAGTAGCTCAAGATAACATAAACGAAAGTATATAATATAAAATATATTATAATAATTTTTAATTAAATTAGAAAAAATATTGTTACAGGTAATTTTAACTAAATTATTGTTTTTCTTACATACTGTACATACATATCACTGTAATCACATGATGTGATATAAACAATACACAAAATAGAAAATAAGTGATAATTTAAGAGAAATAAAAATAAAAATTAATTTAATCAGATCATGAGACCTTCATCAATGTTTAAAGTGTAGTTGAAATTATTATTACTTTAACAATTATGATATGGTAATGTGTATAATAAATTTACAACTGTTAAAAAAGAGTTTGAGAAGAACCAGTGTTTGATTACTTCATTAGGAGAATGTACATGCCAACATCAGCGCATAGAGACCATGTATTATGCACTATGAAAGTCCCCAACCATTTCTATTACACAGTGAACCCTCCTTTGTGAACTGGATATGTACGGTGGTCTCACGGTTTAGTCTCCAATAAGAGGGTATCCTTTGTGTAAAAAGATTGGTAATTGGTAATTTGGAAAAGTCAAGTGGTCTCGAATTAAAGGGTCTTGGAATTAGAAAGGTATCGAAATTAGAGGAGTCTTGAATTAGAAGGTGAACTGTACAACATTCTACAATCATCATGTTTTCGACAACCATGCATTATCATTATCAAGTGACGAATATGGTGTAATATGAAATTCCAAGAAAGAGCCAGGTCTAAAATTCACTACATTTGCTTCAATCTCATAGTTGAGACAAAATTTAAGGAATCCCTAGATTTTTTGGACATTGAGAAGAAAAAAGAAACTGAAAAATTTGGAAAGTGAATATTTCACATGTGAAAAATGAAACAGAACTAACTTGGTTATAGCATAATTTTAACCGGCGTCACAAATCTAGGCTGTGCTAGGCCAAAATAAAATCATCAGTTTCGTCCCTCTGTACAGGTGATTATTATGGTATACTGTAGCGCACATTATTTTTATTCCTGGATAGATAGGTGATCTAAATGGGCTTTGAATATTACAATGCCCTTTTGCAGTTTCATCAAATTCCAAACAGGAAGATGACTTATAAAGCAATTAGTGTAGTCTTTTTCCATACATAAACATGATCCTCACTAATATACTGCAGTAATCATCATTTATCATCAATATATTTCCCCTTCCCCACTCCTATGCTTATTACAATTTAAAATTAAAATGGCAAACTGCAGCGTATATTTACAAATGCTTTAATGAAGATGTCACTCACACTAAAGGACTTATTTCTGGCATGCAATACATTCTTTTGCAGGTAACCCACTTGCTCTACCATTGCCATGTGATGTTAATGATCGAAAATGGTATTCACACTTCACAAAATTCTTAAATGACTATACAAACAGGGTTGAGGAAATTACCAAATGGTATCAATAACCTATGGATGGGCAATTAATTACTATGACCTATGGATGGGCCACTGATTCTATCGCCTATGGCTTTTGGATTGGCCATTAATTCCTTTGGTCTATAGACAGGCCAATCATAATCCCTGGTCAATATACTGTACATGTCACATATTCCAATGGCTTACAGGCAGACTATATTACATAAATGACAAAAAACATGTACAGTACAGTAAAATTAACGGCCTAAGCCACTGTATGCCAGGTAATTCAATATCAATAATTTATAGACTAGCCATGCTTATAAATGGCCAACAAACTGGCTATTTAAAATAAATGGTTTACAGATCAGCCATGCTTTCAATATTTAATGGCCAATATATCAACGTTATACATATTAGCCATGCAGTTAAATGGTCAACACCATTAGTTATTCATGTCATAACAGCCTGCCCATTGAACATTATGGCCATAATTAATGGACCATGGTTTAAAAAATAATATCTATATAAATACCAATATCCTAACCCACAAAACAGCCGACAGAATTTTTCAAATGTCTCAGCATGGATGGTGGGACAGCACTTAAACCGACAGTATGATATAGGCTGTAGATGCAGAGCTGTTAGAAATACTGTGAGCTTTCTGGCAGTCAAGTTGAGAGCAGTTAAAAACCTCACATTGAAATATACACACACAGCTACAACAGCTTTCAATCACTTTCTCACATTTTACAAACAGGAAACTTTATACTTTCCAATATTGGTCAGCAGTGGGTCACTAGCCCGGCTGTCCCCACCATTACACAGTGGTTCACTGCTCTCTGAGGATTCAGATTGTCCCCCACTTGCCTCCCCTAGCCTGTTGTAAGGTACTTTGCTAGCCCCAGCAACAGTGTCAGTTTGGTTTGCAAGCGAGTGTAGGGATTCTTGCTGTTCATTAAGATCCCTTTGACGAAACTGTCCATTTGGCACCCGACTCGACGGATGCATCTCGTGAGAGTTGTAAATAAGCGGCGGCATCATTTTCTGGTTGACATTATCAGCTTCTATATCGTGTACTGCCATTTTACTCTGCTTGATGCGAAATGGGGTTGCCTTACGTTTGCCATTATCATGCCGTGCAGCGTAACACCGTAGAGCTCGGTCCAAATCGAGTGAATATCGTTGCTCATCTTTAGCGGCTAATTGTGCATCTGAATATGAGAGTGTACGGTCTTCTCGACTTAACGTTGTCCCGTTCTCATTATCCGCTTGCAGATTACCATTACTGTCATGCTCTCCTGTCATCGGGCTGACCGATGGCAAGGAACCAGTATTAGGACCACGATTCAAGCAGTTACCATTAGTGGCTACTCTGACTGGGTGGCACCGTCCATTTGCCATTTCCAGTTTTGCGATTCCGGTTTGAATTTTGGTTGTTGGACCTGACCCGGGTACATAAACAGCTACTAATTTTTTCTTGGCACCGTTCTGAACTTGTGGAACGACCGGTAAATATGAAGGCCTAGGTTTTGGACTACCATAGTTAGTTTCATCTGGTTCGTCGGTGCTGTTGTCCATGTCAACTGGACTGTTTTTGTATGATTTTGACGGGGTGTTTGTCGCTGAATTGAGGTGTTCTTGAGGTAGTGGTCGTGCCTGGGCGCACTGGAGTTGTTCTCTGTCTTTATTTGTATTTGATTTTGTTGACTGGCTGTTCACAGGTCGTGCTTGGTTGATAGTCATATTTTCTGGAAGAGTATTCCCCGTTCTGTAAAACTGTTGTCGTGGCCTATTATCATACATGTGCTCCGATGTGAGCGGCAGGTGCATATCCGTAGATCCGTGGCTTGGCGAAGTGCTTTGCTCGCTGTAACTATACATATCAGCAAGTGCCTCATTACCGCCGACGCGTGGAGCATATTTCAAATCGGTTGTGTATCTCTCAATGCTCTCGTCCGAATGATGCAGATTTTTTGGGTCAGGCTGCGAGAAAATGAAGTCCATGAGGTTTATATCAGAGTGAGTGGACACTGTTGTGCTGCAGGTCTCCGGCGAGAAAGCTTGTCTCTCATTTTTCTCAAGGGGTACAGATCGAGAGCCAGAAGATGCATTCGCCTCCTCAGACAGGGAGAGGGCTACATGGTCCGGCAGTTGACACACCTTCGGAGGCATTGCAGACTCTCTGTCTTTACGTACCGCCTGTTTCGATGGCCGAACCTTCACTGCAGAATCTGTGCTATCCATCGATGACTGTGAGCCCCCATTTCTGACAATGTCTGGTTGAGTTGGATTGACTGTAGAATTCACTACTTTTGTCTTGTCCCACATAACCATAAGCTCAATGATACGCTCCTCAATGCACAGAGCTGTCAATCGAGCCTCTGCGTCATGATCCCAACTGTCTTCCATTATCTCTTTTAGTGAACGCAGTGCCTAAAAAAACAATGTGTAAATTACATATGGTTAATTAAAAATGATAAATCTCAGCAATTTAAAGACTAACTATAACATTTACTAGCCCCTTCAGAGGCCTTCGTCTTCCTATCACATCTAGGCGTGCAGGACTAATACAGCCTTGCATGCTGCTTCAGGTTTACCAGAGGCCATGTTTAATTCAGTATGGAAATCCTGACTGTATATTTTTTGTTTTGTAAATATAACATGTAAATAAACCCGAGGAACACAGAATTACATCTCTAATCACAATGTCTTTCCTGTTTCATGGAAATGCACTATATCACAAAGTCTTCTTTCAAACAAAATAACTATTTTGGAGAAACGACAAATATTGATTCTATTTGAATACATTTATATTTTGTATTTGTACACTGATACGCTTTAAATATAAATATACAGTATTTGTAGATATTTATATGTTAAATCAGTAAATATGACATTTATTCCGTCAGACTGAGAGCAAGTACAGTATATTTAAACACTTTCTGATATCTACACTGTGTTTCATGTTGTCATTGATTTCAATTCTTATACGTACAACATGATTGTCAGTATATTTTCATGTGTGACAGACTGACAGACATTGGATTCTATTAGTATAGATTAGCTCTAGCGTTTGTCTACTCAGTGGATGAAAGCTGTACCTACGGGATAAGTAACATCTATAACATACATCACAGATAAAAAGGGGAGGTCCAACACACACATTCAGTAAGCAAATGTGGTTATTAATATGGCAAAATAAAGAAATGTGGGACAGAGATAGGTGACGTGAAGGTGAAGTGGGGGAGCTCATTGATTAAGTGAGGGGGATTAGGTAGAAAATAAGGCGATGAGATTTATAACGATTTAAGTGATATTTTTTTTTTTTATTCTCGACATTTTCAACCAGTAGGGGCCCAGTTTTTGTTTGTTTGTTTTTGGGAGGGGAGAGGAGGAACATACCTAGATACACCACTGGTCATCATTGACTATCATAGTCAACCATAACCATGAACATAAAATTGTTAGAATTGTGTTTTCAACTCTGAAAATATACTATCACCTAAGAAACGATTTACTGTTTTCTTTCCACAAGGTTCATATGTTATTCTTGTCAACGTAAACACGGACCGTCTAAGCTGTGAGCGGAATCTATTTACAAAGATTGATAGCACAAAGTAGCTACACTTAAGATAGATTATCACCCATTATTACTCACAGTGTAAATTTAAATCGTAAATTGTCCTTCATCAACACACATTTCATACAGCTCTCAAGACATTACTTTACAAAAGAAGGACACTCTATTTTGTAATCACTAACGTACAATCATTTATAATATTCTAATCTCTATCTGGCTTTATTGGTGCGGATGCAGGATTTGGTGGTAGGGGTGCGTGGGAATCCACACCATATCGGCCCAACCATGATTGGAGATTGGGGAGGTGCTAAACTTTTGAGAATGTAGACATTAAGGTGCATGGAAATTTCATACTTTTAAAATGCAGTACTGTATTTTTAATAATGATAAAAATAATATATATTAAAAATACAACAATTATATTTCTTAATACAATTTAGGGGGATGCGATCGCATAGTTGCATTATGATTGAATATACCTTTTATTTTGAGAATGTGTGTCGAAAAATATCAATTTAAGCATCTGCTAGATTTAATGTTAAATGAGTTAAAGTTAATGAACTGATAACAAGTCGATAAGATAACAAACATATATTATTCTAATACTAATAAAAATAAAAGTGGCATTATGTGGGTGTACCAAGAAAATAACAAAAGAAAATGCGTCTTTGTCTTTAAATATGATCTCAAATCTGATGTTAGTGATGTTTTTTTATCTTAATTTACAGTAAAATTTGTGAATGGCAAACTATAATGGATTATATTCATAGGGATACATAGTACACTACAGTATATTTTTGCCATTCCTTATTTGCCCACCATCTCTCAATCAATATCCTATTAACCCAAATCTGTTGACAGCGAGATTGCTTAGAACCCTGCCTGTAGGGACAGCTTCACTAACAACCTTCACCAAGCAAAACTTAATGCTTGCAGCTTTATGGGAAATTTGAGTAACTACACATAAGTATGTTACATTTATCAGTGTTGAGAACAAAACAATTTTTTTGTTATTTTATCCAAAAAAAATATTTTGCCTGTTTCTGTTTCAGTTTGAAAGCTGTTTTTTTTTTTTTTTTTTTTCTTTTTTAAATGTCGACTTGTACAGCTTATTTGGGGAAAAATCAATAACGCTTGGATTTTTTTTTTTTTTTAATGTCTACTTGTACGGCTTATTTGGGGAAAAATCGATAATGCTTGGAACAAACAAAAGAAAAGTACTCAGATTTCACTCTCATATGTAAGAGGTGATAATGACCATAGTGTTTGCACAAGCTTATTAAAGGTAACAGAGGCAGTAGGATAGTAGCTGCAATGATATGTTGTTGGTGTACAGCCATTTTTAAAGCTTGATAAAGCAATGAAGAATATGATGATTATCAAGATAAGATCAAGATGGCGACGACGGGAGCGGTGGTGGTGATGGTAATTATGAATTATGTTGATAATAAAGACAATGGCGATGATCATGATGTTGATTATGATGATGAAAATGACAATGATGAAGATAGTGTTACGATAATGAAAATGGTATGATGATAATAGTGATGAGGATGATGAGTAGGATAATAATGACAAGGATGATGATGATTAAGATGATGATGAGGAGGATGATAACGACGATAATATAATCACAATGATATGATGGTATAGATGATGATAATGATTTTGATAATGATGATGAAGATGATGAGGATGATAACAATGATGATACAATCACAATTATATGATGGTAAAGATGATGATGATAACAATGATGATGATGATGATGATAAGGGTGATGATAATGATGGTACAATTACAATGGCATAATTGTAAAGATGACGATGTGCCATATTGAGCCTAATTCTGATATTTACCTGATTATTTTCCTTCCAAGCATCAGGGAACTTGGGGCGTTCCTTCTTCACAGACACTAATAGTTGCATATCTTCAAAACTTGGGCGCTGACCAACTTCAGCTTCATAGGGCAACTTATAATCAGGTACACCAGCTAATAAAAATACAAGTAAAATTATCTTAAATGAAAATATTGGCATTTAAATACTAAAATACCTGGTAGTTACGTCATATTAAGTTTAACCACTGATCAATGTATGTAGAATCTGCCATTAAGTGGCTGCTATATCATGCATTTTTTATGAGTTTTATTGAATGAAGAACATTAAAATTATGTTTTAATTTAAATGTCATCAAAACACTAATTCAAAACAGCGGTATCATCATAATCACAAGTTTAATGTCTGTTTTTTCATGTTGCACTTGCAGGCTCATATAATAATACAACCTGTCCTATGCCAGATCACAATTAGTAGCTTTAGACCACCTCAATTCATGACAAAAAACTGCATTTAATCGGACCTAGACACAAAGTTGACAACCCAATTTGGCAGTCTTTGAAGCTACTGGGTGAGAAGGTGGATGATCAACCAGCAAAAATAATAATACCTGTAAAAAGGGTGTAAAAACAGCCAACAATCCTTACTTTTAAAAGTATAAGGATTAGTTTTTTTTTTTAGTACTAGATCAAAGATTAGTTTTTGGTTTGTTTTAGACACAGTTATCAATTGCACCGAGAATAAAGTCAACCAATGGAATTCAAAATAGAGGGGGGCCCAGGAAGGGAATTTCACGGATGAAGGGTCAAGGCATGAAATTGAAGTATATCTCATAATTTGCATTTAGATTTGACTAAATTTTCTTTTCCCTCATCTTTGTATTTATATTTGGGGGTCAAGGCTGGCTGGGCCCCCTTGAAATTCCCTCTGTCAAAAAATCCAATATTATAGAACACTATTAAAAACACTTCATTCTCACCAACTAGACATACATACATATTCTCATACATACGTACATATCCTGTACCTACGCACAATGTGATGCTGTGGCAGCATCATACTATCAGCGCTTAACATTGACATGATGAATAGACAGATGCATTTTCTTCTTAGCAAAATAACAAGGATTAAGTTACTAATATCAATCGTAGCACTCAGACAGATCGTTCAAGTTTCCTTTTATAAATCGTCTACATGTGTCAAACTGGCCATTGGCCTTCTACAAGCAGACATTAACAATCTTAAAATGGAATTTTAAAGCAAAACCAAACAGGAAAAAATGATAGTTAAACATGTGGTTACATCCGGCAACTGACAAAATTTAGAAATAGTAGACCTACAAACTTACATAACTAATCATTAGCGGGTAATCAGCTGTAATTTTATACATACTCATCAAATGCTCATCTGTATTTTTTGTACATAATGCCAAATAAAAAAAAGAGATTAGTTTATCACCCTCGCCCACGTCTTCTATTGTATTGAAAAAAAGGAAACATTTTTGGGAGGAAAATTGTTTTTGAATTTTTTTTTTTTTTTTTCATTTCTTTTTTGTAAATAGAATACATTGTTTGTCATGTACTTTTACTTTGGATACCAATGCACCAGCAAACCCAGGGGTGATTTGGCTTTAGCAAAATAAAAAGTAAAAATAAAATGCCTCCCTCCCTCATCACTTTTCCAGCCTAGATAAGGTGATAAACTAATAATTATATTTTAAATTGGGACTAAAATGAGTCAATCTGGAACTTGCTCGACCGTGTGTATCCGATACCCTACCACACAGTTAAACGCAGAAAGTTGTATTCCACTAGATTTGTGTGCTTGGGGCTAAACTGAGGCGGCATTATGTTAGGGTTGGCTGCTACAATCTTGAAATGGTATACAGTTACTTCATCAGAACTGACGACGAAGAATGGCAAGTTTTTCCAGATCAAAATAAAATCAGATCAAAATAAAATAAAATCAAAATCAAAATCAAATTTTAATCCAGAATATCGTCATTATACCTTCCAGTTAAATTGTGACTAATGAATGACATACCGTAAAACCTGGAATTGAAGCCCAGTGGGCTTAATCTCGAATTGAAGCCCAACTTTCTAGTTTGCAAAAGTAGCCTTGAGAAGAAGCCCATTTAAATACACTTCATGATATAAGTTGATGTTACAGTGGCTTTATTTATTGTTTTATAGTTCAAATTTACAGCATTCATTTTGAAAAGAAGCCAAAAGTAGCCGCGAAAAGAAGCCCATCTCGAAAAGAAGCCCATCCAAAGTTGGCAAAAAAAAAGAAGCTTATGGGACTTCAATTTGAGGTTTTATGGTACAATAAAAACAACATGGTTACAACTACAACAAATACCTAACAAAATGAACCCAATATGAATTATTTAAATTACAAAAATACATATTGAAAGATGAATTAGGTAAAAAATGAATTTACATCTGATTGAGTATATTATGAAGTGTGATATATAGGGCTGTTATTGTACCTGTTGTGAAAAGTAATGGTGGTTATGAAAAGCTACTGTAGTAAAATTTTGTCCTGTTATGAAGGCAGATATATATATATATATATATATATTAACATTTGTAATAACTGATGTAGTAGTTGTCGTACATGGGCAGCCGTCACACATTGAAAAATGTAGAACAGGTCATGTGTGTTTGTATGCACAATATAGTAACCTCAGAATGAAGGCTGAGAGCAAGGACTGACATTAGTAATTAAACATAATCTTTGTTTTTCGCCAAGAAGCAATTTTAAAAAGCATCTATTTAGTATCAATCTAGAGAGAAGCATCTTTAGCTGGCTAAACTGGTAGTTAATGTGTATGCACTGAACCAAAACAACTTTTCAGGCCCCTGGTACAATACTACTGTTACTTCCTTGGATTACAGCCACAGAGCTGAAATACAAAGTTACTGTGATGCCATTTTGTCTTTAGCGAAAGGTCTTTAAACCATTGGCCCATGCATGATTGTAAATCAAGGCTGTAAAAAATAATATTTTTATTATATAAAACATGACCAGTTTGACAGGTGTATACAAGTAACAAATGGATACATGAAAGATTTAGTTTTTTTATTTATTTATTTTCTTTTATTTAGGCACACAACACATGAACCAAGGATTATCTAGCGAATATATCACTATCCTACTTGTAGGTGACAATCCCTTTCACAAGACGAACATATACACATGATGTTTTACACAAAGAAAAGGAGGTTTAGGGAGTGGAGTTGTATTGGGCATAAGAAAATATCCTGATAGGAATTAAACCCAGTGCCTTGGAATTAAAAGACAAGTATCTTAACTACCAAGTTCACTATTAGAGAACACCATACTATAGCTTAGTCAGCTAAACTGGTGGTAGCCACTGTGTGTGCACTGAAGCATGGTGATCCTTTCAGATCTTTGGTTCCTGGATAAATGTTAAGCCAGGCTCCAGTGGAAAAATAAAATTTGAAATGTTGTACAACTGATTTTTCACAGAAGGAGTGTCCGACGAAAAACTCAGGAATTAAGATACACATTTTTTATTTTTTAAAGACCAAGAGAAAATGGGTGGTTCCACCCCCTTTTTCCCCACCTAACCAGTCTTATATTTTTATTTTTTAATTAAGGAAGGTATCACCTGTTTACAATGATGTAATTACTGTATGATCGATTTTTTTCGTTTTGTATTACCATATGTAATAATAATTACTGTAATATTAAAAAAGTTAAGGCGTAGACAAAACATGAGCACTAGGCTCAGAGATGAGAGTGGACATCTCTCTAAGGCATTTGGGCCAGACTGTACAATGCTGTAGGGGGTCCTCCCGGACAAGTCTACAAGTCAGTTTATGGTAATCTCCTAGCCTAGCATATGCCAGTATTCATGACTTGCACAGCGAGGGTTTTAAAAGCCGACATTAAGATACAAGTCAACTATATTGTCAGAATAAAAAAATATTTATAGAATGTAGAATCATTCATAAATATACATGGGATAAATAGTTAAATAAATAATTCTTAGTAATTAAAGATTCTAATCCTGTTCATTCATCTTCTGTATTACAAGTGATGTCTGCATATTATTTGATATTATTTGTTGTTTAAAGTCTAACCCTCCCTAATCTACTATACGATAATGTCTGAATATAATGGATGAGATGAATCTTGCATAATAAAATTAAATTTATATTAATGCTTGCGGTACACCACGTATACCTACGTGGTGTACAGCCAGCATTAATATATATTAGTACTTCGCCATGCAAACCTTCAAACAATAAAATTAAATTTCCTAACTATTAAATTATTTTAAAAATATCTTCTAGGATTTTACATCAGCACCGATCACTCTGCCAGCCTTGTTCACAATGCTCTGTAATTGACCCTTATTTATTATATATGGTGACATTAGACAATAATAAAACAAGAAAGGGTTGACTGGAGAACTAAGGAATAAAACTTGAATAAGATGAGAGCCAACATTAAATCATTTTATTCACGCCACAAATTCTTTGTCAACAGCATAATATAAAGCTTGATTCTACAAGGCAAATTTATTTGCACAAACTGAAAGCGCAGATTCATACGCATGCGCATTCACGTTTCTATCGGAGCTTTTTGCTTCAGTGAACTATTTGCGAAACAAAAAAATGCATAACCAATCAGAGCTCAGGAAGCGATCAGACACTTTTGATTCACGCGAATAAATTTGCCTAGTGGAAAATGGGCTTCAAAGCACATACATCCACTTCAAGCAGTGGTAAATAAAATATGAATCATGGATTTCATGTGCATTTTGTAGTATTATTTCAAAATGAAATTAATGAAAATGAGAAAAATATCAAGATATTATTACAATAAAAAAAAAAAGAATTAGAGAATTTTACAAATCGCTGAGGCACTACATTTCAGTAGCTGCCTAATGCCAGACAGGAAAGGCATCTCCGAGTGGTTGTATCACACTAGAACTGCAAATAACATTACAACTAGCGAGTAATCTATGAAAAGGGTCAGACATTATGGTGTATAATCTACAGATTAAACATTTTCTCTTGACATTTCTGCATCTATGAAAATGAAAACCGAAAACCGTAGTTGAAACTTAATTCTTGTGTTCTGATTATTATCAAATTCTTTCTGATAGCAATGTATAATGAGAGTCTTCAGTTGTAAAAGCAGGTCGCAGTCAGTTTGAAAATTTAAGAGAGGGATAGCCTTTAAAGGAGGTAGAATGGCATTCCTCTTAGAATTTACAAATTGTTATTTAAAACTAAATTAAAAAACAAATTATATATGAACAGTATTATAACATTGATTTAATGGCAAATAACTTACTGACAATATTTACAGTATGAATTAGAATAACATTTCTTAGAGACTTTACAAATTATTTTAGTTTTTAAACCATAACCATAAAAAAAAAATTATATAAAAATATTATAGCAATGATTAAATAGCAAAACAACTTATTAACAACAATAAATGGAAGCAGTTTGGTGTAGTGGAAAAGGGTTTGTTTCCCAAGCTCAAGGTTGGGGTTTCAATACCTTGCTGTGCATTATGCTTGTGTCCTTGAGCAAGGCAATTTATCTGCATTGCTTATCTCCACCCAGGAGTATAAGTGGGTATCTAAGGAGGTTCGAGTGCAAAATGCACAGATATATTTCATGCAGCAAACTATGGAATTTCTCTCATAGGCATCGTTCCAGTGACTGAGGTAATAATGTGGAAAAGCGCTCTGAGACTTAGTTGTGTAGAGCGCAAACATTATTAAGAGCACAGAGAAGCACGTATAAGAACAAAATTTAATGATGAAACTAATAATAATTGCACTTGAATCCACATGTGAACCCTAATAAATGCAAGATTAAAACTCTGTGGCTAATGCTGGTTTGGATATAAAAGGATGACTAAGATATTTGTTTTTTTAGTAATTAAAATATTAAAACTTGCCAATATGACAACTAGTGACTCTTAATGTACAAATAGGGTATGAAACCAAAACCACTATTGCAACTGACATCCTTTAATAAGCCTAATCTTGGAACAATTGCTATGTAACATCAAAATTATTATTCCCCCAAACAATATTAAAAATGTGATAACTATGCAAATAACTTCAATTCTATTATCTGCAAAACCACAAGATGGGAAGCACAGCTGTGATTGGTATTGCCAAATAACATTTTGTTATTTTCCTGCACTCGCTGCCAGAATTAAATTGTGTAATTGCCAAATTATCATTTGCAGCATATCAACCACTGCTCGCAGTCAATTGGAGCACTCTATAAATCTGTCCTATCATCATTATCAATAGTATAAGTAACACGATGTTAAATAGTATATATGGTCCGTATCAAGATTCGAACCCAGGGGTCCCAAATCTCCCGGAAGTCGCAGGAGTCTCCGAGAAATCGGGACAGCCTCCCGCACTCCTGCAAGCAAGCACGAATCTTCTGGAAAGTAACCCGTCACCCACAAATTAATAATATTTGCATGTTTTTATTAGTTGTGACGATGGATAAGCTCATTCAACCAGATCTCCCAGAAAGGCTTTCTTCCAACTTCGAACCCTGCGAACCTAAGACTTTCTGAGTAATGTACTGTATGGTTGCTCCACCAACTAATGTTGTTATCTTTTGGCAGTCTCTATTATATACTTTATCAAGAACAATGAACCCAAAATAATTTAACATGGAACCATCTGCCATTTTTAATAATAATCATATTAAATCTGTTTGTGTTATTTGTATTTTCTCTGACTGGCATGCTGAAGACTTCAATCCACATCAAACAAGTGTTATATAAATAAGGCCATAATTGAACTTTGAACTTATTCACTTGCTTTTATCATCTTCGAAATGGATGCTATAATTGATCTTTGAACGTTGAACATAACTCAATAGAGCCTATGATAAGCTTTTTATCATCTTCGAAACGGAAGAAAATCCCACAAATGCGGAAAAGATCCCAACTTCGGAAATGGAGAGATCAAAGAGCTTTGTAAGATAATTATTTTTTTTTGTTTTTTTATGAGAAAATTCCACAAAATTAGAAGGTGACACTAACTTATAATCTAGTAGTGCATGATACCAAAGATAATAAATAGCCAAAGATAGAGCAGCTTCTCAATATAGTGGAACATCCGTTCGAAAGGCATTGTGGGTACACGGAGAGCAATTTTACACCGTCCGCGCGGTGACGCTATATAGCAATAATAAAGACGTCGCTCTGGTTCTTTTGTTTCCTGTAGTTTCTCCACTTTGTAAAATGTTAAAATTTTACCCTATTCGCGGGAGGGTGGGTGTTCCATCAATTTTAATACAAATACGTGGAGCAGCTCATTCTTCTGCTATTTAATTTTATAATGATTTTTTGTTGTTACATAAATGCTGATAGATAAATAGGGACCTTGTATTATGTCCATTATTTTCAATTGCAACCCATTAAGTTATGATCTTTTGGCAGTCTCTGTTGGGGTGAGGGCTTGGCCTGCCCAACAGAAGCTTAAGCTCCTTCCCCGGGGGATGCTGCATTGTGTCTATCACCTAAATAAAACTTGCTATTGATGACTTTGAGTATTGTTGAGTAAAGGTTTATTAATTCCTGTATTATTATTATTATCATCATTATTATTTCATTATACATTTTGATAATCTTTATAAAACCATGAATAGAAGCCCTTAATTTCAAGAAGCCCATGGGCTTTCAAGATAGTAGGCTCACATTATGTACAGCAACTGTACATGCATTTCAAAGAAACAGAGAGTCCTTACATTATGTACAGTAACTGTACACACATTTCATAGAAACAGAGAGGAAGTTCTATAGTTATTATTATTAGTTTGGTAATTTAATGCTGATTATACACTCCATGATACAGACTGATGCCCTCTCTGATGTTGTGATTGGATAAAAATACTCAACTGTAATTAAACTAAAAAAAAATGTTCTTTTTTTTTTTAATAGGATTTCATGGTCGAAAAATGTTTTCAGCAGTCCTGCTGTTTTATAATATTAATTTACAGCATTCATTTTGAAAAGAAGCACACTTCTTTTACTTTGCAAAGTAGTCACCAAGGGACACAAAACATCTCGAAAAGCAGCCATTCCAACAGTCCTAAAAAAGAAGCCCTGGGCTTCTAATTCAAGGTTTTTCAGGTACACAAATAACTTAATATTATAAATATAATTAAAACTCACCTGGAAAGAGATCTGAGCATCTGTTTGCTATCTCCCAAATGACAAGTCCTAAGGCATAAATATCAACCTGCTTGAGGGCAGATTCACAGTCTCGCAGATTGACAGCGCCTTCTAGAGCTTCTGGCGACATATAACGAACAGTGCCAACCTGATAAAGTAAGTGTTTCAAAAATATCAACTATTAGGATAAATATTCTCCAGGGGGGAAAAAAAATGGTAGCATTTTGAATATAAATTAAATATTACCAATCTCAGTGTTTTGTCCTTGAATGGAATTTTATTTTTCTGAAAATTATGCAAAACAAATTGATAACCGTAGGAGTCAGGAAGCAAAACCGTTTACACTAATTAATTATGCAGCGATTCAAAGATTAATCAATAGAAAGAAACATAGTTGATGTGATTAATAGCAACACATTGTCAAATTGAATATTAAAAAATAAATTTGGACAAGATTAAATCTTGTAACAAAACTGTAACAGTCTTATAACAAATTCTACCCACTCTTCATTAGTATACATTATTACTGTTTGTAGACATTAGTATGAATTTCTGGGATACTATATGTATTAGAACTGATTTAAATTATTGATTATTCTAACTATAAAAACAACTGTTTCACAACATGCTATTAGTGTTTTTTGTTTTTTTTCTTTGGCTAATGTTTGAACTATTAACCCTTCAGTGCAATGAAATTAGCTTTCCATCTTCAGGTTTCATTTTCTTTTATTTTATTTTTATTCACATTTGACAGCGGTGAGCTCAACACTTACAGAATAGAATACATAAAACACAAGGGAAGATGGAAAGCATCAAAAACACTTAACTCTAGACATTTCTTAATTCTATACTTAAAAAATATTCAAACTATTAAAGAATGTGTCAATGGTCAAATCCAATTGAATAAATGAGTTAAAAAATCTAAGTTCTCTACAAATAAATCCGTTTTTAAGAATACTGGTTTGAGAAAATGGAATATGAAATAAATTGACCGAGGCCTGACAGTAACATTTACTTTTAACAGAAAAACCTAATAAAAAAAGAAGGTACGGACCAAATAATCCCTCCAAGCATTTAAAAAAGAAATACAATCAAAGTAACTCCTTCGTTGACTTAAGCTTGGTAAATTAATAGTAGTTCAACTAATATTACAATATTTACAATCATAATTTAAGAAATTTATGTTGCATACAGTGCCCAATCTGTGGTCTAGTTTAAAATCTAAAAGCATGTTTGCTGCAGTTTAAGAAAGGCACTTTCTGCAGCTGGAGTTTCTGGTTAATGCAAAGCCGGGCACTTGCTACGTCCGACGGTCTTCGGCCGATGCGATTCTACGGAGAAAGCAACACCACGACACGCGAGGAACATATCGTTCAGACTGCCACCGGCAATCAGCACATGGTGTACTGCGGTCGTAGGACGTAACGAATGCCCGGCTTAAGAGTTTAACTTCAATTTTTATTGTTTACTAAATTGTTAAATTGCTGCAACTGCTAATAGCTATGTAATTATTTGAGGCATGTTGTGGCAAAATACAGTATAGCAAAAGAATTGAAATTCTACTAATTGGTAATTTCAGATACCTGAGTATGTAATCTATAAAACGAGGGAGGGAGGGGAGGGAAGCTTTTTTGTTACTTGGGGGGGTAAACACTACTCCTGGTCCTGGAGCCAAAATAAACATGATTTTAAGGCATTTTCTAAAGTTACTTGTGCATTGTTTATTGAATTAACTACCAAAAAAACCTGGTTTGTTGACCATTTTCACAACTAAGACGTTGGCACATGATTAATAGATGTTAAACTTTTGATTTACAGTAAAACAAATTTTGATTTTTAAGCCTTTTTTAAATTCCCATATTTTACAGCTCATTTACTCAATACTGGCCTGTGCGAGAACTTCAAATTTTACTACGACATGCCACATTATTTAATACTTTTAAAACATTATTGTTGTATGACTGCGGAACTTACATCTGTCAATGAACTTGTGTCATCATCCTCTCCAACTAATCTAGAACCAGACACCTTCATAGAAAAACCTAAATCGCCAATCACACATGTACCGTTAGGCCGTACAAGAATGTTACGCGAGTTGATATCCCGATGGACTATAGCTGGCTTTACAACATCTAGTAGTAGAAAACAATAATTTAGAATAGCATAATGAGTTGCGTGTGCTATATTCTGAGCTTGCTCATAATAATGTACAAGGATCCATTTATTTCAATGAAAATAAATCCATGAATTTATCGTTAATATCGATTACTCTAATTCTGAGTTACTGTTAAGTTTTATAAACAACATGCAATAAATCAAAATAAATTTAAAAGGTGAAACACATCATTCTCTTTAACAACTAACTTAATATCAATTTGGCTTGTACAGTATAGTATTAGGAATATAATTATTTTAAATACTGTATTTTCCTTTTTTTCATTTCGTATCTGTAAAGAAAGGCACTTTACAAATGTTCTGATTGGATTGGATTGGAATTTAATAAGTATTTTTACTGTACATATTTATGCATCTATTTATTGGCTTTACTAAAGCATTTAAGTATTTCTACTTTCAGAACAAGAGAGACAAATTTACTGGCTCTTGTCCAATAAAAAAGGCAATGTTGCTATTTCAACTTCTCATAAGGATTAGATATCCAAGGACTTCTACCACGCCCCAACCTAAAGGGAAGCACAGCTATGAAAAAACACAGAATGACAAGAGAGAAGTGGACAGGCTGCCATTGTTAAATTCATATGGTGCATGCTATCCCAAAACCAAAATCAATGTAAAAAAAAATGATAATTTATTTTTTTTTAATTTAGTCATTATCCACATTATAAATTTTAAAATGATGGGTCATTTACTGCACTCAATATTCTACAGTTGAACTTGCCTAAGTTGAATCCAAAGAGACATTGAAATATTGTTCGACTTGGATAAAATTTGACCAGATTGTTAATTAATGGACAACACAAAAATTTGAAATGGAAAACACAACAATTTGCCATGTAAAATAAGATCAACTTAGAAATTATTTGAGTTTTATGCAAAATTAACTTCAGCAAGTTTAACTGTATCGCCAAAGTTATGGCTTCACATACTAAAATATACAATACTGCCACTATAATTATTAAGTTTAACATATAGCAACAGAACACTGGTTTTGAGATGGCGTGCCTAATATGGCTATCAAAAAATGGACATGCTATAGTTTAAAAAAATATATAAAAAGGCAGACCTCCATTTTTAATTTCTTGATGAATATACGCAATGCCTGCAGCAGTAGTCTGGGCAAGTCGGCACATTCCAAACCAGTCAAATACATTTTCCTTGAGGTAGCCCATCAAAGAACCTCCTGATATGTACTCCACTACTAGCAGATACTCCATCCAACCATCTTCTCCAAGCCTCTCCGCAGCACCATAATATTTCAAAACGTTGGCATGGTCGAGCGAACCTATGCTGTAAATTTCACTTTCATTTAAAAAGCAGTTCCGTGAGGACCCAGCGAATACCTTTACGGCAACCTCTTGTTCACCAAGCAAGCCCCGGTATACGTTGCAGTATCGTCCTTGGCCAACTAAATTAAATAGTTGCATTTGTTCTATATCAAATGTTGGCTCCAAGCTGCCAGACTCCGTCGATGGCAATTCGGTTAAGGAGTCCTTGAAGGCCAAGAAACGAAGACGGCAGATCAGGAAAACAGAAACAACAACAACACTGAGAAAAAATAATGGCACTATGGCCAAGATGATAGTCTTTATACTGCTGGAATTTGGTGAAACACCAGAGCCTACAAAAAGGAAAAAAACAACATAATGTCAGTCAATTGTATTTCTTTTCTTTTTGATGACTTGTATATGTAAGTTCAACCTATAGATGACATGAGGCTTTAAACATTTTCCACCAGTAGATTCAAGGAGGAAGGCAGCAGGCAGAGAAAGTACCCCAGGACCAGCCAATAAAGGCTGGACAGGGTGAAAAAAAGAATGATGTAAAGAATATCAACTTTAAACTAACTACTCTATAATGTACAATAACCAAGAAACCAGGGGCCCAAGAAGATGATGGGCATTGCACACAATGGTTAAGTGACACTCCAAATACCAACCCGACTGACATCATCAGCATTTTATTGCCTAATACTGTATGTCACTGATAATAAATGAATGACTGCAAGCATGTACATATTTTTATTGTACCATGAATTATAAAACATTAATTCTATGTAACCATTTAAATTACAGATATCTAAATAAGTTAAAAGCTGTTAGCCCTCTCTAAGGCATTCCACCCGACCACAATGCAATTCTTAGGCAGCCCCAGACATGGCCATTAGACCTGGTAGAAGTGCACTCAAGGCCCAGGGCTGCTCTGGGAAAATTTGTTCTGCACAAAAAGTATATATAGCAGAGAAATTTATTATTACAGACAATGTACAACCCCCCTTCTAAAGTAGATCATCGTTGAACCACAGCACCAGTACATTAAACATTGGATGGGAGCCAAGCACATCAAATGGCTTTGACCTACAGTGTGACATCAATTGTTTAAGATACATCATGTTTTTGTAGAAATATACAGTAGTTTCGGGTAGAGATTTGGGTAAATTCTTTTGTAGTTGAGAAGGGTAAAAAACAGTAAATCCAATTTTCACTTTAGCACGTTGACTGTCTGACCTTTTTTAAGGTTCCTCCCTGTGTGCCACAACAAGTTTATGTACAAACATACTTTTTTGAAATACTATCTAGTCATAAACATCATCAAAATGGTGTCTAATAAATTGGCAGGAAAATATTAGGGGTCGAGCCCGGGGAGCTCACTTGCATACAAACCAAACAGGGAGGTGCCGGAGCAGGCCAAATGGCCGAGTGGTTAAGGCAGGGGCACCGTGATCATAGCCAAGAATATCGGCAAGGGTTCACAGCTGGCTCGCACGTATAGTTATGATGGTACAACAAATCTTCTCAGATAAGAACTATAAACCGTAGGCCCAGTGTAGACAAATGGTCATGTGCACTTTAAAGAATCCAGTACCTCTTTCGAGATGAGTAGGAGGTTACCCCGGTGTACTAGTTCACTTGGCGCCCTGTCGTGGACAGATGAAAGTGTGCCGGTTTACTGGCTGCAGAGGACATGAAGTGACCCTCAGGGGAGGAGAAACTTGAAAAGTGCAACATCTAGTCCCCAGCGCATAGAGACCTTGTTTATTTGCGCTATATAAATCCATCTATTATTATTATTATTATTATTATTATTAAGTCTGTGGTTCTACAACGCATAACAAAAGAAGTAATAAACACTAGAATGATTTTCTTTTAATAAAAAATTGAGCTGATACTGTATTGAAAATGAAAAGGATGGTGAACCATTCAGTCCAACAACAGACAGGGTTAGAAGTTCAAAGGTCATCAAAGGTCATTTTATGAAGATCCTTCATGTGGTTGTACACAGACAGCTCTGTCCAAACTATCAAATTATATTTGACAAAAAACTGCCCATATATAGACATCATGATATATGGTCATGCTTATATGGTCATGATGTGATGTCATCATGACATCAAGACCATATTTAGGCATGTCACTTGTTTTTGTCAATTAAAATTTGACAGTCTGAGCAGTAGGGACTTGGTAGCACAAGTGTGGGGAATACCAGGTAAAATTGGTAGTTAAAGTTCCTGCCCCATCCCGTATCATCAAAGCAATATAATTTTTCACAGGATTTTAGCGAATTTTTTTGCTAAACTCGGTGCCAAACCTACAGTAGAGATTGCGAACGGACATAACTGCTGTCTTATTCGCTAACGGGAACCAGAACAAGTTTAATTTGTTAGGTTACATGGCCGTAATATTAGTTCAACCGATACTGGATTTTGGTAAATGGCAGTACAAGTTCCTAATAATTTTCAGTAGAATAGGTAGCGCAATTGTCTCATGTATTGGAGTGGCTGCTGCAGACCCCCGTAAGGTTGGTATGCAAGTGAGCTCCCCAGGTAGGGGACCTACTGCTTATACCTAAATTGGCAAAAGTATAAAAAATTATACCATTCCAAATGACAAAGTGAAATTTAAAAATGCAGAAATATTTTCATTGTAGCCTATACAGGTATGTACAGAAAATAATGAATGTTATACCGCAAGCGCAATGAGATAGAATATTTCCAAGAGTTGAATTTCATCGAATGAAAACGAATGAAAATACTCTACCTCATTGTACAATAGCAACATTAAATTTACTGTAAGATCCTTGAAGTTTAGTCAGGTTTATTTATATTACACAAACCGTCTATGCTCGTGTATGGCTGACCTACATATTCTTACCTCCCACAGCGGAGTAGTTCATTGACTAACAAAGTGGAATGGCCGAACATTGCCGAATAGAGCCAAAAATTAACGAAAAGGTACATCGGTTGTGCGATGCACTCTTTTTATTAAATGAATTCATTAATTTAATCACATGTGATCTATTATAGATGTCCAATCTTGCTGTACAAAATGAAAAAAATCGAACCAGCAGTAGCTTGAACTAAAATTTTCCTTATCCAATGGACATGCTACAAAATCTCATAAAAATGTTTTGAAATTCCAGATCTTTTCTATTTTAACTATGACCTTTATTCAATAATTTTTTTATGGAAATTAATAATTATGAATGATAATGTCTTAAATTTCTATTTTAAAATATTTTTTTAATTTTTCCTATCACAACTTTTAATATTTTTAGAGAGCAACGTTAAACAACATTCTCTATTTGAAAACTATTGCTATGTTTCATCAGTTGTACTATCAATTTTTATTGATTTTTTGACATTTTGAATAGCATGCATTTTTATACTGAAATTACTTGGTTTCAAGTTTCCTTGAATTTTGTAACCCTGCCATTTCAGATTAACTGCTAGAAACATATTTTCTGATAAACCACAATAAATAAAGAGTTATCTTTGTTAGGCACCTCAGGCAAGACTTGTTTATACCTTGTTTAGCAAACCCACCGCCTGCAAAATAATTATGATTTTGAATAAAAGTAACATTTTATTTTTTGGCCAATTAGCACACCTGCCACCACGATAAAATGGCAATTTCTGACACAAATAAAAGCTTTTCTTTATTATTACGCCCGTCGCTGCATTGAAATCTCAAAAAATAAGGTATGTATATTTCTTCCTAATTATAAAAATTTAAAGCATTTAACCATCCCACTGCTTACATTCACTAATACAAATTTATTTTTTATTTTCTCCTCTGGATGTTTTTGGCAAAACTACTTGCTAAATTAGAAAACAAAATTCATCTTTTGCCTCCTCTGAAGAATTTCGCGAAACAAGGTATAAAAAAAACTGTCTTTAACTGCTACTGTACAATACATCTTCTGGTATTGTTCCGTAATTAATAAAAATTAATATTGTTCATAAGCACCTTAGTTTTATACATTAATTTCAAAAATGATAATGTAAAATTGTCCCTATCAAGTATTTCATTGAAAATATTAAATATTTTTTGTATGTTACAAAATAACTGCAGTGCTTATTAACTGTTTTAAGTATTAGGAGCTTATCCAAGAGTGGTGCTTATTAAAAAATTTTGGTATTAAAATTTACCATATCTTCTAGAGAACATATAGTAGGAAGGCATCTGGTTTGTGGCAATGTTTGTAAATGAATTTATTTCAACTTGTTAGCACTACTGTAGAAATTGGATGTTTTCCTGATGGTAATTCTTTCTTTTTTAATTTCTATTTCAGCAGAGCTGATTTAAATCAAGGCAAATTGGGTAATAATGTAGTTTTCTAGTTTAATGTTGATTAGGAACATCGTCTCTAACAAGCAAAAAAGCACTTCAGCGAAAACAATCATGTTTGGTACGTTGCTCATTCAAAGAGCAACATATTATATATTCATGAAAAGCATTCTATCAATTTATAAATTATTAGTATTAGGCCAAATAAAATTAATTGTTGGTTTCACATCCAGGGTTTGAAATTATTTTTGGTGATGGTATTTACTATTTGGGGCAATGACAAGCCAAACCAGTCACACCTCACAAATATCAATTTTTATTAATAAAGTGTTAAACAACAAAATGGAAGTTATAAAACGGTGAAAGAATAATTTAAATCCGATGTTTTGTTGTGAAGTTAAAGGGGTTTAGACATGCAGTTGATTAAATAACAGGTTTGAAAAACCAGCCATCAAAGTTTACGATTATAAGGAATTCTCAGGCAAATCATAATTTTTTTTTTTTTTTAATGTTGAAAATGGGTAAAATAACAACATAACATGATGTATTGATAATAAAAGGGTTGGTTTAGTGCAATAAATAGATTTCAAACATTTCGACATTCCAACATATTTTGGCCATTATCTCGGAAAAATGATTTGCGAGGAGTGACTGGTTTGGCTTGTCTTCACCAAATTTACTGTCCTATAGGCCTACTATGGTAAACAGAGTGGTAAATAATATTCTTATCAAATGTATTCTGCCATTTACACTTGCACCTCTTCTTTTCTTAGGTTAAAGACAACCTTCCAGATCATCTATTCTTCTTTTCCATGGAAAAATGATTGGTTTGTTTTTTTTTTGAAAAATAGTAAATAGTAATTTTTTTTTCATGAGTCTCCAAAATTTCATGAGGTCGGGGATGTGAAACGTGGTGAAACTAGCAATTTTATTTGGCATTATGGATGAGTTTTTGGATCATTTGCTTAAAATTTAAGTGTAATTTAATTTTAATTGTATTGTCAATACTTTGTTCTAGGAACAGGCTATGGTTTGTATTGCAATTGTGTGTCTATTTGTGAGAGATGACCTTGAGGAATAACAATTCTGTCAATGAGCATCCGTTGCAAAATAAAGATTTTATTAATGAACACTTCGCCACATAGCAATCGATGCTTATAGCATCTTCTCTCCAAAAAATGCACAGGTATATTTGAATACTATTTACACAGTTTAATGCATTCTAGAAAAAAAATAGTTGGTCACATGCTAATCTTGATTATTAAGATATTGTGGGTACATACTAGAACCCCGGGGGGGGGGGCTCACTCTTAAATATTTCTATACGGGTAGGTGCCGCATTTACGGGGGTATTTTTGAGGACTTGGTAGCACAAGTGTGGGAATTTATAGAAGAGTTTCAACACGTACAGGGTATATTTGCGAGGACTTGGCAGCACAAGTGTGGGAAATACCAGGTCAATTTGGTAGTTAAAGTCCCTGCCCTGTCCCGTATCAAAATCGCATAATTTTTCATACGATATTAGAAAAGATTTTTTGCTAACCTCCGTCCTAAACCTACCGTTACATAGCCACGAACAGTAGGGATCGCGACCAGACAGAACCGCGGTCATATTCGCCATCAGGAAACAGTACAAGTTTTGGTAGGTTACATGGCCGTACTAGTAGTTCAACTGACACCAGATTTTGGTAAATGGTAGTTCAATTCCCTAACAATTTTCAGTAAAATAGGTGGCGCAAGTGTCCCCCTCCCCCGTAAGGTTGGTATACATGTGAGCTCCCCGGGACAAGAACTGCTGCTGCATACAGTATGCCACAATTTCAAGATTGCAAATTATATTTACAGTATTATTTACAGTAGTAATGTGGATTGTGACTGTGTTTGCAATGGTAATGTACCTTTTTAAGGAGTGAACTTATTGAGATTGATACCGCTGGATTCATTACTGTTTTTACCACACTTAATTTTTAGGATCGCGATCTTTTAATTTGTGATCAATTCACAGTCATAGTGACCTGGATAAATAATACATTACACTATACAGACAACTTGTAATAAGATTATATCCTTCAATTACAAGTTAGCATGATGTTAATAAAACTAAATATATGGAATGAAGTATAATAATCATGGCATGTTAATTACAAACATTTCTTATTATATGCTGGTGGAGTGTAATTTAAAATTAATCTTAATTTCTGATTACAGAATTCTGTAAAGCACATTTTGATTAATATTCTTGTAAAATATGTTCACCATGTACACTACTACACCACTTTACAAGATTACATTTACACTAGAAACCTCAATATTGTTAATGAAAAATTTAGCTCATATTTTTCAATTTCAACTATATCATTTTGAATCTAATCATTTTTAAGACCATCCCTCTATTAAGTCTGTGTCTTTGATAGCAAATCAAAAGTTGTTGCATTTAGTACCACTACTATAAGCAAGAGTATCCCTGAAATTTGTCAAATTCAGGGATGGTCCACTAGTTGAGTGGAGTGAGCTGCATAGAAATAGATTAATGATTAAAACTACATCCTAGTGGATACTACACAATAGTATCCCGTAAAGATTTTTTTTGTTTTTGTTTTTAGGCCAAGTAATTATTTAATCAACTTATTTCTTGTCCCTTTTAGCTTCTCTTTTTGCATGCCACTAGAATGAGAAAATATTTGTTTCTATTTGGCCTGTATTACTGTACCCAACGTCAAAACCAGTTTCCCCAGTGGCAATGTGTGTCTGCTACTTGATTTATTTATTTATTTTTTTTTTTTTTGGCTACTTTCTACAAAGGAACTCGATTATTATAAAATTTCTGACAGAAATTCTTGGTCATTGTTTGTTTGTTTGGTTTTAGGATGGGTTACAATTAGAGTATGGGTTAATAATAGAGCAAGTAGTCAGTATTATATTATGAATACATAAGCTTTGAAAAATAAATAATAACCCATCTACGCTTTTTGTGTGGCAATTCACAGGAATAACTATAGAAGTAAAAGACTTGATTTTTTAGTTCTTTCTAGGAGAGGGCTTCTAAGGCATAACATCCTATTTCATAGGCTTACTTTTGGAAGACTGTTCATTTCTATCTTTAGCTCATAACGCATTGGTATCCCTTCATTCCTCTTGAAATCTGAAACCAGATTTACAACTTACAAGGGAGATGCTAGCAAATTGTCTACTGTACCCGCAAATAGTCACAAAAACTCAACTTACTGAGTATAACACATCCATAGCTGACACGTGTAAAGCTGAACTTCGCATTTTTAAACGTGTCACTTTAATCATGTTTTCTTTGGTATCCAGCGGCAGTTTGGCGCAGTGGCTGAGGTTTGGGCTTTCAATCATAAGGTCGGGGTTTCGAGTCTCTGCTGTGCAGATTCGTTTGAGTCCTTGGGCAAGGCACTTTAGCTACATTGCTTCAGCCCACTCATCTTATCAATGGGTACCAGCAAACTGCTATGGACTAACCTGCGACAAGCTAGTGTCCCGTCCAGGGGGAGTACAACTCTCATCCGCTTCACTACAGAAACTGGGGATAAGCTCCAGCTTTATGAGCCTCAGTGGCTAGGAAAGGATTTGGTTTAGTTTCTTTGGTATCCACTCTTATAACCATACTTCATCAACAAACGTTTTTGTTATTAATATTTAGAACACATATCCCATTGAAATAAAGACGTAAATTAACTTTTACTGCTATACTACAAGAATCTTTCCCTGTATAATGCAGTGGTACATAGACAGTAAACACAACGGAAGGGTTTTAGCAAAATATTTATGTTCTGTTTTCATCATGCATTCTTGGGAAGAATAAATCAAGAAATGCATGTTAAAATGCATTAAATCAATGACACAGATGCTCTGAATAAAAAATACAGTCTAAGTTTATTAAAGCTATGGGATTTTATTGTATAGTACCTGGATAAGGGATACACGCCTGGAAAACATTGCTGTAGTTGGGTGATGTCTGTTTAGATTAGCTTTTACTAGGACATGTTATTAAAGAGCTTCTTCACTACTTCGCAATCATACTTGAGTAGTTATGGATTTGAAGCATAATCAAAAAATTGATAAAAAATTGACCCGTCTCTTACATTCCAATAACATCTGGCACCATACTTCAAAACACACTTGGATAGGCTAATACTTTACTCAAATTAAAATAATTTTGTTGATTAGAAAATGTAACAATGATTCATCATTATTTGTCAACTTCTTATGCTAGGATTAATTTCTATACCCCTTTTGTTTAAAGTACATTCTTGAAAATTCTTTGAATTGATTATTAATAAATTTCCTATTTTTGACCTTGAACTTGAACCCAAAATTTAATAACCTCTACCTTAGAACCACTGTGTGAATACATTATATCAGGGTCCCAAGTTGTCAAAGTCAAATTCATGGAGAATTTGTTGTGCAGGACAGGCTGATGTTTGGGACACATGCACTTGCTAAAACACATACAAGGTCACTCTCGAACAATTTATCGCCATGTTCAATATTTTTTAAAAAGGCTTGGCAGGTTAAGATCACTGTTAATACCCTATTGCTGCCTAGAATGTTCGCCATATTTACTGCACAAGAATGAGAAAATTTTGAATAGCAAAATCCATAATAGTGAAAACCTGTTAAAATCCTGGAGAAATCCAAGATAAATTCAAATTCCGGGAGAGAATTTCGAATTTCCGGCAGACCTGCGATGAACCAAAATTTCCGGAGACTCCATGACAATCCGGGAGACTTGGGCAACAGTAATAATGGGTGAAAATATAGACACATAATTTAAAATATATAGATATATAGAAACTTTGTACTGGTGTCCAACAAGCACCTTTTTTGAAAAAGTGCCAATCCCAAATAGGAAACTCCCTCAGATAGTTTTGTCGTTAAGTGCTATACTTGAATAAGCGCTGCACCAAACATGAAGTGAAGCAATGCTTATTGGAACATTCTACAATATAGTTTATTGATGCTTTATCTTTTGAATATTCTGTTACCTGTCACTCCCGGTTGAATGCTAGTAGGTGGCGCAGGAACATAGGCATCGGAAACATTTATATTACACAGGTTTTTCGTGCAGCAGCAAAAGTGAACCGTGTTGTTGACGCTGAATACCTGTGAGGGCGCACTTGTCGATTTACAGTCTTCTTCACAGAACATGGACACCTCATTATTAAAGCATCCTATATTTAACAGAAAAATAAAAATACAAAGAAATAAATTTATGTTTTTCGTATTGAATGAATCTCTTCTTACCAGTACAATTTGGATGATTAACTAATTGTCTTCTGATAAAATAGTTTCTCAACATGACCGAAATAAGTTTCTAAAGCCAGGCGCTCTCTGCATCGTATGATGAATCCTCTCCCTCTGAGTGCTAGAAGATGCAACGCAATTTGTTGTTTTGTCGGTGGCAGTCTGAACCGATCATCATTAAATGCCTCTATAGAATCGCGTCGCCGACGACCGCCAGGGACACTGGGTGCCCAGCTTAAGAGTAAATTTCTATAAAAGCCAGGCTCCAGAGGATAATAATTTTGGATACATTGTACAACTAATTTTTTCTATGACACAAAATGTTTGTTTGATAAAAAAAACTTGGGAACATTTAATTATAATTTTTAATATCTAAAAATTGGGGTGTAAGGGGAGTAACCACTCTTTTTTCCACTTTTCGACCTTTCCCCCTCCCCGCCACTTTTTAAATATTCAAAATTCTATTCTCAAATTTGTTGTCAAACAATATTTTGGTGTCTTAGAAAAATCAGTTGTACAGCATATCAACATTACTTTTTTCTCCGGAGCATGGCTTTAACAGTTAATAAAATGCAATATTATTCTGAGACTAAGCTTTGCTGAAGAGCACCATAGCTCAGTCAGATAAACTGGTGGTAGCCACTGAAACATGGAGATCTATTGTTTCATCGTTCAATTCCATCCTCTCCTTGTTTCAGCTGGGGAAATGAAATGATTAACTCCTGCAATGTCACACATAAAAATAACATTTGACCTTAAAACACAGCCATTATATATTTTTTAATGGAGGAATGTAAAACTTTGCTCTGTTGCACCTGTTGCTGCCTATCCAGTCAACAATATGGAATGCATAACATTTCAAATGAATTGAATAATCGCATTTTCATATAGCACATAAGAACATAATTAAGCATTCACTATATTATGGCTGATTTTAAATTTCATTGATTATTCATAGAAGTGGTATTGAACACTGTGATTTGTGTACAGCACAATATGTTTTATTTAAATAGGGCGAGACTTTTTTTATTCCTTGTTTCGCATACTTATTTTTTTAAAGATCATCGGAGTAGAGCGGTATAAAAATAAAAATAAAATTTTGTTTTCTTATTTAGCAAATAGTTTTGCCAAAAAACATCCAGACGGAGGAGAAAATAAAAATAAAATTTTACTGGTGAATGTAAAATAGGATTGATAAATGCTTCAGATTTATAATAATTAAGAAGAAATATACTCAAGGCAGCGGAGGGTATAATCAAAATAAAAAAAAACTTATTCTTTTTTCTGAAATTTCAACATTTTCGTGACGGCAGGTGCGCTAACTGGCCAAAAATAACATTTTATTTTTATTCGAAATCATCAATATTTGCAGTCGGCGGGTTCACTAAAAAAGATATAAAAAAAAGTCTTGCCTAATTAACCAAGTACTGTATACTTCATTATTGGTATTTTTATTCAGTTCTGTATTCTTTTTGTAATATATGAAATACTTCTTACCAAAGGTAAGAACAGAAAGCGCATAATACCAGAGGTAAGAACAGAAAGCACATAAAGACATTTTACTGCAAAATGCAGCACAATATAAAACAGAAACAAACTAAAAACCGGAACTCTCACATTTTTTTAGTATTATATTTACTGATGGATAAAGAAACTACCACTATGGTATGAATAAGGTAATAAAACTACTCGAGAATGCTAAGCCAGATACAAAGAAATATGTACATTCACCTTCTCAAAATAGCCTAACACTGAGATCCACTGTCAGTTTTGGTTGAGGTAGTGTCATGTCACAGCTGAGCTGTGCTGTTCAATGTATGCCTTAGTGATTTTATTATGGCTATAATATTGGAGGGGAATTAATGCCAACATAGTATATACTGCATTGTTTTGTACACACGAGGTACTGTACAGTAGGCTGGCATTTGTCTCCTTTGTTAATCTTAGTTGTCATCACTACTGTAGTTTAAAAATTATATACATTAAATGAGTCGCACAATGTTTGACAATCTCTTTACTTTCATTTCTTTTTTAAGAGTATATTTGGTCGCGTATTATACTATCAAATTCAAATGATTCCTAAATATTGAGTGGCCGTTGACCTATGACAACATGTCGTGGTGAAATGATTCAGTTGTCGCACAGGCCAATATTGAGTAAATGAGCTAATATGTGAGCTCAAAAAATTTCCTAACAATCCAAGTTTGTTTTTCACTACAGATCAACAGTTTAATGTATTAATCATGTCCCAAAGTGTTAGTTCTGGAAATGGTCAAAAAATCTTTTATTTAACTTTATTTTGATAGTTAATTCTATTAAACAATTTATGCACAAGTAACTTTAGAAAACAATTACTCAAGATCATGCTTATCTTGACTCTAAGAGTGCTGTACTTTCACTTTCCAATAACTTGGGCTTGAAATGTCCAATTTCAATGAATGACCCCTCGTTTTAAAGATTACATACTCAGGTATCTGAAAACACCAATAACTTGAATTTCATTTTTTTTTTTTTTTTTGCCAAAACATGCCTCAATTTTGATAGCTCACAAGCTGATATAACGATTAAATTTAACTACGAAAGAATGAAAGAGAGCCACATAGCATACTGGAACCAATAGGAGAAGACTGCATACGGTTAACATCTATCCAAAGGGCAACATATTGCATGTGGTATAAATAGCCAATATCCTACATGTGGTATCAATAGGCCAGCATATTACATTTTGCAGTAGGTACAATATACTATCCATGATCCAGTTATATGAATTTAGAAATTACACTGTTGAGTCAACAACCTCCACAACTGAAGCTATCATTATATTTATAAGTTTCAAACTGCTTTAATATTATGTGAAATGACTTGTATCAAAGACATATCAATCCATCATCCATAAAAACAAAAAATAGTAAGTTACTAATTGAACTTGCTACTAAAATTATCCGACTGTGTTAAACTAATTACAGTATACAAAGCAGAATACAAAATAAAATATGCATTAAAATGAATCATTATAAACTTTGAGTATACTATTACAATAAAGGTGGTCTTTGTCAATCAGCCTTGGGCCATCCATAATTTTCTATTTTTCCCCAGAGTACAAAACATAGACTCGGGGGAGGGAGAGAAAGAGGTTTGGAGTCTGAGCCAGAGGTGAGCATAAAAATTGGTCGGAGAGCCAATGTGAATTTCTTCTTCAACACCGAGGAGGGCCTCGCAAAACTTTGATTTTTTCATTGTGCTTCCATAGCACTGCACCACTTCATTCTCAGTTTTAATGACATTACTTTCTACATATGACTGGTGTCAGACCGTTAAAAAACAAGGTGTATTCTAGCCATAGTCAATGTTGCTTGGCAGGCCGGACACATAAGTTTTTTAATTCATTTTCGCAGGCCGCAAAAAAATCGCTGTCGGGCCGCACTTTGCCAACCTGTGGTCTAGGCATGTGTTCTTGCAAATGAAAAAAGAAAAAAATCACCACAAATCTACTCAAATCATCATTTTATGTACTCGTTCAGAAGGCAATGCACAGTAGGGGCTACAGAAAAGGCAAATAAATTTAACCTCAATTCCATTTTCAAGAAACAGGTTATGGTTTCTCTCTAAATTAAAACAACCTTTTGAAAAGCACATGAAAATAGTAAGGCTAAAACATAAAGTTTAATAGCATTCAATCTTTTCAAAAAAATGTTTAACTTAATTTTTAACAAGCAGTGATTTTCCTTGATGAAGGAGTCCGAGTCTAAAATGCTAATGAACTGCTTTGAGGATGGCAGGCTACAATTACTGAGCATAATAAAATGACACTTTTAACCCGGCTGTCACGTTTCATTGAATTTTAAATGAGTGATAATATACTAATGAGCATTAGACCCGATTTAAATGTCCTCACCG
>NW_022699919.1:618467-619316 GCF_011630105.1 Anneissia japonica | reverse complement strand
GGACAAAGACATGGATATGCCTAGGTAGATATAGGCCCTAGTAGAAACTTGAACCATGAAGGCGAAATTTTCGATCTCCCTGGCCTTCAGCATCTTTTACCGAAACCGCCGCAAATTCAAGATTGCTTTATCATCGACCAAAAAATGGGATGTGATTTTTTTTTTTGCTTGCTACATAGGCCTAGACAGAAGACAGTAAAAAAGGCAATTAAAACCAAAAAACAAACAACCTACGTTAAATACGGTACTAGGCCTACGGACTTTTGCAAGATTCGTTTAAAAGATGTTCAGCCTAAACAATGAGAGGTACCTGTAAGTGATATTACTTCTATTTTTATACCTCCATGATTACAGTCATAGGCCCACCAGCCAGGCTAGACCTAGCCTAGGCCCTACTACTAATCAAAACAGAAAAAAAAAATGGCGGCACGTGTAAATTAACAACTGCAACTGGGAATTTGATATAGGTCTTGCCCTATAGGCTAGAGAGGGGCCAGGGAAGTTAAGACCACTTCATCCCCATCATTGATTAGGGCAGCCTTAATAGACTGTAGAAGACTCTAAACAAGTAATGCGAGGATCCCGAAACCCGGTACTTAGCATAGGCTACTTGTTGTTTTATTTGCCGTACTAGGCCTCAGGCCCTAGCCTGGATGGATTCTTTTTCTCACTGGATTTGATCGTCTCTGATTTTTAATAGTAGACACAGCAAGATCTCTTAGAGCTAGGCCTAGTTTGCATTGCAAACCCAACGTCGTTTTGAATCCACATGAAGTGATCATCCACGAAGTGAGCACACGCACGAATTCTTTTGACTTGTGCTCATCCGGCCCATGAAAATTTGAATTG
>NW_022699919.1:604586-618434 GCF_011630105.1 Anneissia japonica | reverse complement strand
AATATTTACTTCGTGTGCACTTATAACCCCCTACAACACAATTTACTAGCATATTGTGTAAAACTCGGGAAACTATGTAATATACTAACAGCCTAGGGTAGAAGTTCGGGCTTTTCTTCCTCCGCTAGGCCATCGTCGCGCAGTGTTTGTTTTGATTTCGCGCTTGGATGAAGTTTGGCAAAGTCGGTCACCAATGACGTCATTGAGTGACCTCGTTGTTTCTAAGGTCTTTCAAAAATGACACTTCAAACTCATTTTTTTCGTACTAACCTCAATTCCATTTTCAAGAAACAGGTTATGGTTTCTCTCTAAATTAAAACAACCTTTTGAAAAGCACATGAAAATAGTAAGGCTAAAACATAAAGTTTAATAGCATTCAATCTTTTCAAAAAAATGTTTAACTTAATTTTTAACAAGCAGTGATTTTCCTTGATGAAGGAGTCCGAGTCTAAAATGCTAATGAACTGCTTTGAGGATGGCAGGCTACAATTACTGAGCATAATAAAATGACACTTTTAACCCGGCTGTCACGTTTCATTGAATTTTAAATGAGTGATAATATACTAATGAGCATTAGACCCGATTTAAATGTCCTCACCGAGGTAAGCATAAGGAATTCTGGGAATGATTGATGCCTACGTAAATCTTTAGTTCTTAAAAGTGACTGATATCACAAGCTGACGTCAACTAATTTCAAGTTCTAAGCCTGTGTTGAAATTTGACATCCTGTTTATATCGTATGATTAGATACAATACGACGTAAGTATATCATGGGTCATATCACTGAGCGCAAAAAAACAGGCCCTGGACCCTACTGTATTTACCAGACCTTGATTTAATGAAAAAGAAGGAGAGCTACACTACTAACAGCTCTCCTCAAGATATTGACAGCCATTACAGTAATTTTAGCACTATACTGTTTGTTTTTGAGCAACCAGTACCCTACTGCAACTTTCCCAGTCATAAATTTGTAAAGTTACCTTAAAGATAAGCCTACAATTCATACACTTCACAATTTCACCACTTTATACTACGGACAAGACGTAAATTATCAATTTATGCATCTACATGGACCTTTCCCCTCTAAGCCTCGCCTCCTGGTTACGGTTGCTGAGGTCCTACAAAATGACAGTGTAAAAACATACGCTATTAACATGTGCGTATATGGGACAACAGGTGTTTGTGAGACATACATATTCCTGGCTCTGTTCAGTTGGATTGTCACTTCAAACAAGGTTCACTGTGTACGAAATGGCACATACTGTACTATGTGAAACAATCACACTTTAATTTTGTTAAATACAGGTCTCCTTCCAAATTAAAGACCACTTTTGGGACAGGGATTTTCCATGGTCTTTAGTAGCTTTGATCTAATAAAGATGAATACACATTTGTTTAATTTGGGACCACAGAAAAGCGGTCTTAAATTAGGGAGACCTGTATTAAACTACACTTCACAACAAGCATGGGTTGTGATAAATGCTGCATAAAAATTGAACTTGGGAGGGCATTGCTTTTAAATACTGTCGCTTGAACAATTACCCCGATCATGGAACCTACGGTTTTCTAGTTGGCTAATGTATTGCTCTAATAGCAAAGAAATGATCCTTAGCTCAAGCCTTAGGTCACATCAATGTACACTGCATTAATATCAGATACAGCTGCTTATTACAGTACAGTATAATTGAGTATGCCAATGCTGTAGAAAATTTAATACAAAAATTGGCCAGATTGGTAAGTGGCTTTTTAAACGTGGACATACATTATCAGAAAATTGAATTAGAATAAACCATGGCTTATCTTCCTTCTTTGGAATTTCATATAATTACCAGTGTAATATCAATACTAATTTGATTCTAAAATTGTGACAAAATTCAAATAAATTTAATTTCAAATAATTCTATAGTAATAAAATAATACCAGTATATTTTTAATATGGTTATACAAAGGGCCTCTAAAGAACATCCTATATTGATTTTGTTAGGGGTTACTAAAAATATTGTTAAGTTATAAAATTTTAATAATTTTAATAGAAATAATACGAATAATAGTAAATATTAGTTCATTACTGCATGCTAAACTTTAATGTTTGTGGCCATTTCCATATTTTTTATTGACTCAGGTAGCATCAAATTTCATCCACCAATAATTTAAAAAAAATAACAAGAAATGCTTCATCTTTCCAATGTAGCCAAATTTAAAGTATCATTACTATATATTTTTTTGATTATATTTTTATCATTTATAAATAATGTTTTAGATCAGTTTAGCAACTAAACTGTGCTCTTTTCACACTATCAAATTGTCATTGACAAAAAACTGTTGTATGCCCATACTGTATATAGTTATGTGCCCATATATAGTCATGATGTGCCTATATATGGTCATGATGTGAGGGTATTGCAAACCCTGCATACCCCGCAAACCCTGCAAACCTCCAAAAAAACACCGCAAACCCCATCCAAACTCTGTGATAATAATTGAATCATAGTATAGGACTCAACTTGGTATCTCAATAAAAAAAATCTTAATTTTATGTTCGTCACAACCTATTTTTGGGGTCATCATGACCATATTTAGGATGTGTTTCCACAGCACTTATTACCTGACAGACTATCGGAAAGCGGGCTTATTAAATACTGTATAAAAAAAGCCTTTTGGCTGCGCTCAACACTGATGACATCTGGCTGGGCCTAGGTCTGCACCAAACCAAGCTGGCATTCTTTTTCGTCTTCTTCTCAATCTCTCCAATATATAATACAATGAAGCACCATTGTGACAGATATATTTCTCAGAGTATGAGAGGTAGTACCAAACGATTTCTTAACCTATCCATCTCACACCAAAAAATGTTGGTCCCCTATAGTGCTAGGGCAATAAAACAGATGTTTTGCTATTCAACACATCCACAATCTTGCATGATGAGATAAAATATTTGGAGGGAATTTTAAGATAATTTTATCAGAGTAATTTTAAGTGCTGTGGAAATACGGCCTTTAAGAGGCATGTCACATGTTTTTGTCAAATAAGATTTAATAGTTTGTATAAGGCTCTACGGAAGGACAAAAAAAAAACCTTTGCTTGATTGATCGACACAAAATAAAGATCTACAGTAGTCCTACATGTAGCTGAAATTAGTTCAATGGTGTTTGTTGCAATTTTTTGTTATATTTCAAATGCCAAGTTCCTGAATTATAAACAAATTAAGCTAGCATTAATTTGATTTCTGGATACTGCATCTGCTAAAGGATGTGTGGCTACTGAAACTGATGCAAAATCAATGTCAAGTAGCTTAGCTGCATAATTCCAACAAAGGCTGAATATTTTTTGTTTAAAATGCCACCGATTACCAAATTAATCACACTTCAACTACATTAAAAATCCTTGGTACATGCTTCAATCTTTAAGCTGTGTCTAGATTATAAAACTTCCTTTGTAATTCCAAATATTGAAGGCCAAGCTTCAAAAAACGTTTTATTAAAATACTATTAAAGACTGGTATTGTGTCAAGTATCAAGTGTATTTAATAACAAATTAAATGAGTTTAAATATGCGATAAAGATTCACCTTGGAAAAGTACATTAACCATGATTGTTGTTGTGGTTCACTTTTATTTTAAAACATATAATTGCTTGTTTATAGGAACCTATTAGAATGAATTAAGCTATTTTTCAGGTTTATGGGTTTTCCTGGTATATTGTCATTGTTCTTGTGAATTTTGAGTACCGAATAAAACCAAACCAAACCATACCAAACCTAGTCATGATGTGCCTATATGGTTATAAAAGGATGTGATGTCCTTATGACAAGTCTGGACTGTATACTTTTTACAAATGTCTTCTATATTCCTATTCATATGATCACACAAATACCATCAAGAATTACAGAGATAACATTATTTACAGTAGTACTAATAATACTAATGGTAGCGAGAATTTTAATACCAATATTTCTTAAAATTCTAGAGTTAATGAGTACTGTACTAAAAAGTAAACTTATTTAACTTGATGGAAATATATTGGAATGTAAAAAAATGCTGCTCTTATTACAGTATGTATTATAGCGCTGCAACGTACAGCAATAATAACGGCGCCGGTTGAAACTGCAGGTTCGTCTATGGTGGTGGATCAACACATATTGGATAAGGACTATAAACTGTAGGACCACACAGTGTACACTATTTGGCTCATGTGACCCCGCATGTGACATTGTAGTACTGTTTATGTTGACCTTAATTATTTTTAAAATTTTCATTATAAATTTAGTTGAATTTAATTTTTGAATTTTTTGTTTTTTTGTTTATAATTAACATCAATCCTGTTGCTGGGCCCTATGGGAGAAGAGTACTTTACTGTACATGGAGGAATTAGTTTAGTCCTCCATGTTTGTACTGAATAGGCTTCTCAGCTTAAAGAACAATAACATAAACAAACAAACATGTGCACTTTGAAGTACATCTCTTGAGACGAGTAAAATAGGGGGATTACACAGGTGTACTGGTCCATGCAGCCCCAGGTAAACAAACAAACATGTGCACTTTGAAGTGCATCTCTTGAGACGAGTAAAATAGGGGGATTACACAGGTGTACAGGTCCATGCAGCCCCAGGTAAACAAACAAACATGTGCACTTTGAAGTGCATCTCTTGAGACGAGTAAAATAGGGGGATTACACAGGTGTACTGGTCCATGCAGCCCCAGGTAAAAGACAAGAGTAGCTGGTACTAGTTTACCGGGTACGGTAGCTCAGAGACAAAGTGACCCTTTAGAAAGGAAGTTACTTACGGCCTACAGTAGTCCATATAGAACCTACCTTCACAGTACCTGTACACTAGACTTTGTAAAGTATTCTAAAGTTGTTTTTTGACATGTTGTTCTGTAAATTGTTTTGGATGTTCTACTAAATATGCTGTGGTGACAAGGATGTAGAAGTACAGCTTCCTTTATAATTACTACAATCACGGATTCATGCATTTCAATGAATCCTAATGCTATAAAAAGAACCAAAATATTCAAATTTTGAATAGAATGAATTAAAACAGACAGATTATTCATAAAAAGTCTGAATAAATTTTTAAAGAGAGGATGGATCAAGGAGATTTTAGAGTCTGTAAAAACTGCCAATAATTAAAGCTAAGAAAGATTGATTCTACCCAATGGACACTCTAATTACAATAAGGATATGAAGTACTGTAGGTAATAATAGCAAGGAGGATCTTGCTAGATTAATTAATACTATACAATAGTCCTCTTACTAGCTAGCAAAATGAGCAGGTCTTGGATAACTTGGCTTATCCTAGAAATTGAACCTTCATATCAATACTTAAAATACTGCAATTCCTTGTAAAAACATTCACTGAATACTAAAAAGCTTATCACATTTCAGGATGCTCACGATGGATATTCTGGTCCTGTAGTTTTGTTTTGAGACTATCAAGTCTTATTACAGCAAAATATCAATCAGTAATTAGTAGATATATCAATCACTAATTTGTAGATTTGATCGGTGGAAATAATTCCACGAGGAACATGGAATACTGAATGTACTAAATCATGTATTATCAACATTTTCAATGGCCTGATGCCTTGACTGCTTTTAACACAATAAAAATGTTGTCATTCTTATGTTCATCCCTCCGTTGAATAAAAAAAATGTTTTTAAAAAAATTTCAACCTTCACAGTGTACCGTAAATGGTCGAATAAGCACCGCGGCGCTTATACAATTTTTGTAGGCTTCTGTGCGGTGCTTACCTGAGAGCGACGCCTTTTTGAGAGCGGTACCTATAAAATCAAATTGGCGAGGCGCTTTCCATGCCCGTTCCCATGTTACCTATTTCACGTATTCCCATAGTCTATCATAGGTCTTATCATCATAAATAAACGTTTATAAAGAAATGCTTGCCTTCATTGTATTATTTGTTCATTTTACGCTGTGTCATTGTATTTAAAACTCTGTTTCTCCGTGTTTCTACACACAGCGTAAATATAATTATACTCTCGGCGCCTAACGAAAAAAATCATGATTGGTGCGTCGCTTATTTAAGAGCGGCGTTTATTCACGAGCAGTGGTTATTCTTGCATTTACAGTATGACAAACATGTAAAATCTGTTCTAATTAAAATCAACATTTTTTAAATATGTACATCAATATGTTAACATCATTGAAAATTGTGAAACTGTAGTCCAAGGACCATAGACTTTGATTTATTTTTCAATCTGTCGATAACAAAACCTAATGTATTTAAAAAAATATAATCTATTACATTATACAATTTATAATTTTTTTAATCATCGCAATATAGCCCCTTCTATCATAGATTTATAACTAATCAAAAACACAGGAATTAAAATTTACAAGAATGACTTCTATTAGACAGTACAGTGTACAGTACTCTATAATGTTTTCAATGCCTATGGAAAAAAAAGTTACTAAATAATATGGCGACTGACACAAAAATATTTGTCCACCCTCTTTTGTTCTTACTGTATATATGGCCACACTTTATCTTATTTGTACATTCACCAAGACCACTGCGTGGTAAAAGCTTGTGATTAAATGAATTTGTTAGTCTGAAATGTGCTGTTTGTCCTTCATTTAAAAATATTCATGAAATGACCATAATAATAATTAATTAATAATATATTAATTTAGAGTACAAAGCAGCATGTCATTTTATAATCTTCTTTTGCACAATATACTTTGTAATTAGGCACCTATTTTACAAGGAAACCAGGTTATAATTTCTGGCAGGAACATGAGGTCAACCACAGGTCACCTAAATAGTATCTTACCATCATATACTCTATAAATCACATGGGGCCAGGAAAAGGTAGAAGCATTTGACACAATCCAATAAACATTAGGGAAATTAAATATAATTTTTCCAACTAGGTATTAATTAAATTATCAAATTGATTCATAAATTAAGATGAGTTCAATTTAATCAACGTATCGCTTGCTTTGTTTGATGTAACCTAAATTAAGGGTCATCATATAAGAGTAGAAATACTGACATAGCTGCTTTTACAGAAACTAAGAATTTTGTTATACCAGTAATATTAATAACAATATTTCACAGTGTTTGGGTCACAAGAAAATAAACGTTTTGAAATTCAAACTGATAAATCATTATATTTAGGAACATTGTATTTAGGAATACAGTAGTTCTGATATATTGTACTATGTATCATGTTAATTTCAGACAAAAGGTATTAAAATATTTGATTCTTATATTTTTAATAAAGCCAATGTGTTAAGAGTGGAGTTGAATAGCTTGGTTGTTAAGATGCTTGCCTTCCAATCCCAGGCTCCTGTCACACCATTTTTTTCTCAACCAAAAACAATTCTACAACTCTCTAATAAACCTCATAATGAGACTTTAGTTAATGTAGATGAGAGCACCTTGTGTTTATATTTGTCTTATGAAGGGATATGCCACTTTAAAAAGTGATTAAGTCACTGTTTGGCATACTGTATAATCGTTGGTCTTGGGCCTAAAACAACAGGGGAAAAAAGTGTGTGGTGAAATCTGGAAAAACCTAAAAATATGCAATTTTAAGAATGGACAATACTTCAGTATAGAGTATACAATAAAAGAAATTATTGTAGGAACAAAATAAATAAAATTGAAAAAAAAGACTATCATTTTGGCATATAAAAGCTATTTTGTTTTCTTTGGATTAGAATAGAAGGAAAATAAACCATCAATACAAAATTCAAACTTAATAATGGATTTTTTCTATAAAAAAAATATGATGAACAAGGAGAAATTTGTTTTTGAAAAACATGTACTGTAGCTTGGGTGTGAATAGGCAGCTTCCTTTGTAGCAGTGTACTTTGATTCTTAACAGCTGCCAGAAATATATGTGGTTTCAATAAAATAATATTCCACTGCCATGGGTTGAAGTTCAGTTCAATGCTAATTTGCATAAAATGTAAATTATTCTATTTTGGTCTTTCTCTATGATTTGATACATAGCATTGATGCCTCATTACTTGTGAACATTAACAGAATCCATAACAGAAATGAAACTAAGATGAGGTGTACAGAAAGTTATAAGGTTACCATACTTTATTTGAATCACTATTTTGTTTAAGTACTGTGAACTTCATCATGTGACCAGGAAATAACATGGTACTTGATGAGAATGAGATACCAAGGTGTGAATAAAATAAGGGGGGGAGCAGCCCAGATCTCCTTACATTTAATTGCTTTAACAGCCAAATTTATTGGCTCCATAAAAAAACACAATCTGCCATAGATGGCAAAGTAATAAAATGCATTTTATGCTGTTTGCAAGGCAACATTTGGCAATCATTAACATGATACATTTTTTCTGTTTTCAATTTGTTTTCACTCAGTATTTCTGGGATAGAATGTTTCACGTTCTTTCCTCAATATATTTTGAGCTGATTTTTCTTTAAAGTTAAAACATTCAAATACTTCAGCAGAAATTTATACATACTTAAACAATTTGTGTGTATCCATGCCTGTCGGAGGCATTGATCTCCACTATAATAGCTGGATTGCTTGCGCTTTGTACTGTTAGCTACGTCTTGTTTTAGCCCTTTGAACATGGGTTTCTATGTGCATGATACAGCGCTTTGTTACCGCGAGGAAAAGACACAATATAAATGACCACTAATCATTATTATTCTATTTTTCAAAAAACCAATTTAAGAAATATTTGTTTAATTTCTATAGGCCTTAAAATTGAATATTGCCCGACATCCTGGTTTTATTAAGTAAAGTTGTAATTTTACTTTAAGAGCACATTTTTTAAATTTTAATCAAACAAAAAAAAAATCTGTCATAAATGATGCTATTCTTCATCATTTCAAATGTATAGGAAACAATTATAAATTAGCATAATCACTTTGATAATCAATCATTGTTATACTGGTGAATGAATATGAATTTACAAAGAAAGACAATACCTGAACTATTAGTCATCCTACACACTAAGCTTTCTTTAGAAGCTATGTTGTAGTTTGTATTAAGTTACATGTTTTAACCATACTGTTTACTGATAATTTCTTAGTTTTTATATTATTTGCTTTTTAGTCGATTTCACTGAATTTATGGGCCTATAAATTATTTTTTATATTTGTAGGTTTTGTTTAATAGAGTTTACATTTATGCATTTTGCAATTTTGTTTATGAAAATGAAACCATCAGAACTATTTCATGCTAGATTGTCTACATGGCTGATCTACAATGCATTAGAGTTAGTTACAGTACCTGGGAATAATATAAAGCACTTTGTTTCTTTAAATGATCAAACACAACAAACTTGATGATGAGTAACAAAAAAAATTAGTTGACTAAAATATTAACAGGAACACAATTTGAAAACTATATTCAAATTGATATTGTTATTATAAAGCATTTTGTTTTGTTTTTCTGTTTATTCGTATGGAAAGTGGGAGCTGGAACACTACAATTTATTATAAGAACTCTAGTAAAATTTTGCCCAAACTCCCCATGTACTTTTTTTTTTTTGCCAATTTCAGGCTCAAAAATTTTTTTATTAGGCCAAATAAAAAAAGTAGTTTCTCGTCCTAATATTTTGAAAAAAAAACAAACGAGGACACTTTTTTTCCCTTTTTTTTTCACTCAGAGATCGCAAATCCAAGATGGTTGATGGGAAACAGCTTCTACAGTACTTTCTCACTTTTACCAGGTAGACACATTAAAAGCAAATAAAGAAGCAGTAGACATGATTCAAACCAAAAGTATCCCCAACCACCAACTATCATGAGAGAATTTTTCTGATATGAGTTAGCCAGACTTAAGTAAAATTAAGGAAATAAAAAAAAGTTAAAAAAAAAATTAAAAATTGGAGAGGCTAAGAAAATAGATGTACGAGGAGATGAGAAACTATTTTTTTTTAATTTGGCCATATGTTCTTATTTTACACACTTTTCATAGCGTGAAAATTATTATTGGGGGAAATTATGTATTTCAGCACAAGCTTAACCCAGTCTTTTGTGTCATTATCTGACAACTTCAGATTATATAAATATAGTCTATCTGATAGAGTACATTTATGTAATGTAATGTATCTCATACATTAATAGACTTGATATGTTGATATTTATACCTTTTCAAACACTATACTGTATGTGACTACCTTGATTTGTTTTTTTTATTAATACTAAACATCATTTGATATTTTACCTTAGCATCAATTTCTTCTAATTTTGTTTGTATTTTTTTGTATTTTTTTAACATTTTCGGCCGTGTTAAAATCTTAAAATCTGTTCTTTAAAAAAACATGTATGGCAAGAATGGTGTCAGATGCTTTACATTACATTTACATACATTAATAGACTTGATATGTTGATATTTATACCTTTTCAAACACTATACTGTATGTGACTACCTTGATTTGTTTTTTTTATTAATACTAAACATTATTTGATATTTTACCTTAGCATCAATTTCTTCTTCTTTTCTTTCTTTCTTTCTGTATTTTTTTGTATTTTTTAAACATTTTCGGCCGTGTTAAAATCTTAAAATCTGTTCTTTAAAAAAACATGTATGGCAAGAATGGTGTCAGATGCTTTACATTACATCGAAAAAAGGTGTGATTATTAATAATGTGTGGAACAAAATTTTATTTTCTTTTAAATCATCAGTTTCAATCCAACAATGGGCATTTTTGTATCCATTTACCTATGGCAAACTTTGATTCTCACAAAAAGAGGGGTTTAAAGGAAGGAACGTGACCTTACCCTGAAACATCATTTCAATATGTAGCTGGCCGTCCATGGTCTTATTGTGCCACAATGAAACGCATGTTTCTTTCTCGTGAGTACACTTTACTGTCTTGTTGTCCGCTTGGAGAGTTCCAACATCTGCATCGTATTCCCCAAGATATTCAGGATTCTTGTAATAAGCACAAAATTTCTCCTCTGAAAATGCTATATTTGGTATGAAGAAAAGTATGAATAAATACATCATTTATTTTTAATTTAGAAAATATAAAAATATTAATGACTTGTTTTTTCCAAGTTACTAGTTACTATTTTAAGAATCAAGGCCAGAATTTAAAATATTTTCCCAACCCCACTTCAACCCCAACAATCCCCTACCCCAGCAGCATTTCCAATCTTCAATGATTGATTAGCACATTCAGTAGAAGATTTTTTTTTAAAATTATTAATCCTTCAGAATATCTACTCAAAGAGACTCAGATACTAAACATAAAGTTAACGCTATGAAAATTAAATAATCTGTAGAATAATTTCCAGCTAATTATTGTAAATTTGGAATTATAATCAGTTTAATGCATTGAAAAAAGATTTAATACTATTGGTTAATAAAAAAAAAAGCTGTGAAAATGTATACCTCATTATGGAGTTTGTGAATATGATCTCTTTCAGCATATGGAAAATATCATGTAAATTGTAAAGGTGTGTTAAAAGCTTCGTGAGTGATAAAGATAATCATACAGTAGGTCAAAAAAATGTATTCTAATTTTGTGGTACAATAAGGTAATTTCACCTTCCCTTTAGTGCAAATGATTTTTTTTCCTGTATTCCTAATATGGTAAAATGCAACAAATCATAATTCTCAAGAGAGTCATGCATATATGCATTACTAATTGGTTTTAAGCAGCATCACTAGATAAGATGCTACTGTACATTATTATAACCAGTATTATGACCAATTGCAAGTGGATATTGTTAGATTTAATACGTATTATTTATGTATGCATTCAACAATCATGTGAGACTGAGGCTATTTTAGCAAGAGCTGATCATTTAGGGTGGCATAATTAAATTTGTTAACAATCCATAGGTGATTTTAGTACAATATGGTACCCCTGGTGGAAATGGGGTCTGGGTTGTCGGACATTGCCCTGGTAGAGAACTTCAGTATAACATCCATTAAAAAGGTCAATGTGATTATTTAAGGTAAAAGTTTACATAAAATTAATATTATATACAAAAAAAATATTAAAATACTATAAATTATATGAGACCTACTGTATCCATACAGAATGTCATTGCATGATTAATCAACAACATGCAAAGAATTGTTGACTAATAAAAAGAATGATCTGAATTATTTTGACTGGCACTTGGCATGTTCATGTTAACAAAAAATGTGCTTACCCATGGCAATAGGCAGTATAAGCCAGAGTAACTGTTGTAGATTAATACAGCCTGCCATAATGTATGAATCATGTACTGTCTGTCTTTCCAGTAAAATTATGGAATCCTCCTTTGGTTTCTGAAAGAAATAAAATGCACATTATACAACAGATGAATCATACAGTACTGTACACTACCCATAGACAGAGATCATGATCGCAAACATTAACTATTCCAATACCCTACAGGTATGCCATGACTGCAGAATTTTCTTTTCAAATGTGTTTTATTATGTTCCAAACTATCCACAAACCACAGGAGAGCCTTCTGGAAAATGACACCGTCTCCCGCACTCATGTGTTAATACTACAATGGACTATTATTGTCTCCCCGAAACTAGCTCAATGGCCATGGCAATACCACACTCATTTAGCAAAAAATTTGTTGATGCGACAACATTAAACCAGATCTCCCCAGCCCAAAATGAATTCCCGAACTTGGGACTCCAGCTCATATCATACTATATGTAACTTGACATTTTTCGGGGTTTTCCACATTTTACAATCACACTCAAGTCAGTTTATTACCCAATTATATTAGTGGCTACAGCCCAAAAGTGAATTCCCGAACTTGGGACTCCAGCTCATATCATACTATATGTAACTTGACATTTTTCGGGGTTTTCCACATTTTACAATCACACTCAAGTCAGTTTATTACCCAATTATAGTAGTGGCTACAGCCCAAAAGTGAATTCCCGAACTTGGGACTCCAGCTCATATCATACTATATGTAACTTGACATTTTTCGGGGTTTTCCACATTTTACAATCACACTCGTCAGTTTAATACCCAATTATAGTAGTGGCTACAGTATCATTAGGATACAAAACAACTGAAGACCTAATGGTTGTTTGTGTATTCTTTAATATAATCTGAGTAGTCCTTTAGTTGTAATTTAGACAGAAGGTGTTAAGAAAAATTGAATAAAAACCCACAGCCTCCAAATGCATTGTTTTCTTTCTTAAGCACTGTCTATTACAGTAAGATCAAAAGGACACAGAACAATGAACTCATGTCACTAACACTTGTTTTTTAGCCAATAAAAAGTCATTTAAAAGGGGGACATCCCAGAATAATTTTGATTGACATGAACTCAATAAATTATATAGTTGAATCCCTCATAGTAAACAATTAACATCCTTTGTAGTACAGCCAGATGCAAGAATCTTGCCCAGGGTAGCTTAAAATATTCAGGGTTCATATAGCTTATGCAGTCTCTAGCTGGAAGAATTGAAAAGTCTGCATTTTTATAGCCCATAGAAAACTAGTACAATATCACCATGAACGAAGACAGGATTATTTAAAAATGTGATCCAAAAAAATATCTTTGAAAATTGGCCGAAAAAGGCTTATCAACAACGTAAAGCACTTACAGTAGCCATTATAAAACAGCGAATTAACCAAATATGGGGCTTGCCATGCCAAAACCAGCATCAGTTACAAAAACAAGAAATTTCTTTTTATAATTCTACACATTACACTTTTTTTTAATAACAAATTTTATAAGAACACTGAGGCTGAAAATGCTTAAAAATTAAGAACAAAATAAGAACAAATTGAGGCTGAGGTAAAATGTCAAATGAGATTTTTATTTTTAAAAACTAGAAAAACTAAAAAATTATGTATGTACTTTATGTGCAGTAGATGTGACTATGTAATACCATCTATTCATTCCAGTACACTG
>NW_022699919.1:569307-604160 GCF_011630105.1 Anneissia japonica | reverse complement strand
GGCCAATTTACCTACATTCCAGTACACTGTATACTGCTGTACAATAATAATTTTCTATGTTTGAAAAGCGTGTAACATAAGAACAAAATAAGAACATTTTGAGTCTGAAATAGGCCAAAAAGTAAGAATACTGAGCCTGGGCAAAATTTTACTGGTTCTTATAAAAAAAAAAGTGTATAACTTTAAGATGATAGGTAATTTACTGGAATCGATTAACTAGTACAGTAATTGCCAAAGTTGTACAGTATAATAAGCAAAAGTATTAGAGCTTCTGTGTCTAACAATACCGACACATTCTTATAACGCTAATTACTCAGTTTAACATTTAGCGACAGAAGCTAGTTTGGGATGGCAAGCCACTTACAGTATTTAATGAAAACTTATAATTTTTTAATAACATTTTTTTATTGTTATTTGTTATTTGGTATTTACATAGCGCCTTTTCCTTTAGGTTGCAAATTGGTTTGTTTTCCCTGGTCATTGGGTCCACATGCTACACTGTACAGTAAGTGTTGCTACTGTACCATATAGGCACAGTACAGCAGCAGGCAACCCCAGCAGGTACCCATTTATACTCCTGGGTATAATAGAAGCAATGCAGATAAAGTGCCTTGCTCAAGGACACAAGAGAATGCATAGTTACTTCAGGGGATAAAAACCCCAACCTTCAGGTTGGGAAACCAAACTTGTTTCCGCTGCACTAAATGCTTACACTTTTTAACCGATAACAATAGTCATAAATGAAAAAAATCACCAGGAACCACGACTATACATCTTGTGTACCATATCAAAATTTGTACGGCTTAAAGCTTCTTTGGGAACCGAAACAGGAGGCAAAGAAGATGGGACGACCGGCACATACAGGGCTGAAAATTAACCTCAAAACCATAGTGGCCAGCAGGGCCAGTAAGGAAAAAATTATACTGGCCCTTCCAAAGTTATATTGGTCCTATATTTTATTCTAAACATGTTGATAGTCCTCCATGGATAAACGCAAGCTCTGAAGTCATTATGTACCCGAGGGTCGGCTGCTTTTAGGTCTACTTTGTCGCCAGTTTGCGCCCAAAGGGTACACTACCAGCTAGCCGCCTGTCCTGAATATAGTACCTTCATGTTGTCATCATACATGAAGTTGATTCACCTTCATGTAGTTGTCATCGTACAGCCACTGCCCTGCATCTACTGCGTTAAAATAACAAATAACAAATTGCGAAGCACGCAATGATGTTCGCAGCTAGACTACCAATACAACAACACAAATAAACTTTGCATGTCTATGGATTGGCGAAAAATGAAGCTTGAACGGGGAAAAAACGATGTATTTTAGCAAGTATTTGAAACTTTTAAATGATTTTAAGCATTTGAATAGTTTTCGCTGAATTAAAGGTTGCCAGACAGGCAATACCCAAGACATTTATTATCGTCCAACACCAAAAAAGGTCGCCACTGGCAACCAGTCGACCGCTAATTTTCAGCCATAAACATAATTACATTTGGACCAGTATGTGGACCAGTTCAGGAGAGACACAGGATTGACCACTAAGGAACTAAAGAACATCATGGATGATCGTGAAGAATGGAGGAAGATAAGTCATAGATGTCCGAGCGAGTTCAAATTAAGATATATTTCAAGTCAACAATTTAACCTGGCTCTAGAAAAAGGGCTTAGCCAGCAAGCCGTCCGGCTGTCTTTTAGACAGCCAACAATTATGACGGTCACTTTTACTGTGACGGCTTGGACGGCTTGGCCTACTCAGCTCGGTCTAGCCATGGCCTTTTTCTTTTTTCTGGCTAAGCCCCTGCTCTGGACTGACTTTAAAAATCAGCCTGTGGAGGGAGGTATAATTTTAGTCAAGGAGCAAGTGATTTAGTCATACAGGGTAGGCCATGAGCTAGAAGTATGTATTAAGAAATTACAAAATGACGTAATTTTGAAGTTTTAGCTCGAACTATAACCAAAGTTCATTTTAGGAATACCGGGGTTTTACATTAATATACAATTACAATCTAGGGCAACAGAAGCGGTAAACTGGGCCCAGACTGTAAAATAAGGCCTGCGCAATTAACTGAAAGCAATTAATCACACAAAAGTAACTTTGGTATGTATGGACACCACGAAACGTTGGTGTCAATTAAAGACAATAGGCCAAATTAAAATGGGTGACAGAAGATCGGGCCCACAAGACGATCCGGTTCACCTAGTGTGGTCTTTCGAGCCCACTTCCTTTCTGAATTCATTCTAAATTTATTTATTTAACCTACAGGATAGTCTTAATTTAAAGTGTCCTAATTAAAATTATCAGATATTTATAACTTGTATTATATTTTTTATTATTTGGGTATAAAACCTCAAAGTACAAATAACAGTCATGGCATATGAGCTGAAATGATTTTGCCTACAAACGATCAGGCCCATTTCCAGACTATTAGGACAATTTTCAGGATGATCAGGATGTCCTGGACCGGATCGTCTTTGTTTGGGCCGATCGTCTGTAGGATTCATAAATATTGAGAAATTTCTTTAATTATCTAGGCTAGGTCTAGGGCCCTAGGACCCAACAACTAGGATATCAAGACAAATAAGACATTCTGGTATGTAATAAATCGTGGCAGGCAGTCTCCTCAATGCCATCAATGCCATCAATGGCTCAATGCCATCAATGGCTCAATGCTTATTGCTACACAGGCCTAGGCTCTAGCCTACGCATATGTAGTAGTAGTATACTGTAGTAGTTAGTACGCCTTACTGTAGTCCTAGCCTAGGATCCCCTACCTTTTAGGGGAACCTTGCTAGGCCAGCCTAGGCGTAGGCCTGGGTTCGAGAGGTCAGCATCAACAACACATTTGCGAACACTGACTGTTGACTGTGTGTGATGACAGACGCACATAACAACAAACAATATAGCCTACAGAAACATTCTAGGCCTAGGCCTATATTACTACATAACGATTACCTGTGTTACCTCATCACCTACACATATTTATCGTTCCGCGTATACCAAAATGTAATTTAGTAGCCGCCATTAGAAAATAATTCCAAGATCTTTTCATGGATACATATCCAGCCTACCCTCCGTCGGGTTGGAGCTCGCTGCATGCAAGGCTAGGCCTGCTAGACATTCTGCAGTGTGAGAGAGGTGCCAGACAGCCATACACTGCCTATCACTTCCGCGGAACTCTTTGGATCATGAATATACAACATTAAAATAAACTACTTACCCATCAATTCAATATATTAACAATAAAACATATTTTTTTTCTAGACACATTATGGTCGCTCTCAGTCATATGTTTATAACTCCAATTTATTTATTGTTTTTATTTAGAATAGTATTCATCCACAGTGTAATGAGGTTTTTCTTCCAGACAGTCTGTCGACCTGGACATAAAGTGCGCCACCAAGAAAATAAAGAGCAACGCATTGTTTGAAAAAATAAACGCAGCTTTATGCATTGTATATTTCAATAAGTTATTATTACTTCAACTAAAAATTACTAGTTGCGTAATTAACAATGGTTTCACCTGCAATTATTTTAACCTTTCAAGAGGGCTAAGACAGGGCTGCCCGCTATCCCCTTATCTATTTATATTATCAGCAGAGATTTTGGGTCTGTCAGTTAGACAAGACAAGTGTTTCAAAGGCATCACATTTAAAGGTATTGATATCAGAATAAACCAGATAGCAGATGATACAGTGTTTTTTTTTAAAGATGAACAAACGCTTAATACGGCAATAGAGATTCTTGATAAGTTTAGTAAATATTCCGGTCTTCGTGTAAATTTTGACAAAAGTAACGTTCTTAGAATTGGCTCCATTAATAATACCAACTTTAAAGTCGAATGTAACAAAAATATTAATTGGACGGATGGGCCTATAAAATACCTGGGAGTACACGTTTCTGGCAACAGTGACCAATTATTTGGACTAAATTTTGAAAGCAAATTAGACAAAATAGGCAATGTTCTTAAAACATGGAAAATACGAAATCTATCCTTAATTGTAAAAGTTCTGATAAGTCTTTGGCTTTACCGATTTTATCGTATAACTTTTCAAATCTACCAATACCCTCTACAGAATTTATCAACAGAGTACAAAATATGTTTTTTGCTTTCCTTTGGGATGGAAAACCGGATAAATTAAGAAGAAAAACTTTATACAATAAGTTGGATAAAGGAGGTTTAAAGATGCCACATACCTTACTAAGCTATATATATTCTCTCAAAATTTGCTGGATTAAGCGTTACCTTGATGAAAGTGATGCAAAGTGGAAAACCTCCTTTACTTCTGAATTACAATCTATCGGTGGAAGAAATATCTTCACATGCAATTTTTCTAATAAGTCCGGTATTCTTAACCAATATCTGGATTCTATAAAGATGTATTATCAGCCTGGAGTGAATATCAATTTTTACCTAACCCGGATACTGCAAATGAGATTTGCAGTCAAGTTTTATGGAATAATTTTTGTTTTGTTAATAGAGCTTTTAAAATTCAAAGTCACTGATGGAATGCTGGTATTCGCACAATAAAAGATATAACAAATAGAGACGGGTCTTTCCTTCTACAAAATGAGAATCCAAATATCAAATTAAAATTGATTTTCTTCTGTATAATGCAATCCGGCATTCCGTCCCAACGACTTGGAGAATTAAACTCAAAGAAAATCCAAAAATAACTAATGAATGCGTTGATATTTGTAGGTGTGAATCTGTTTTTAAATGCAAAAAAACCTGTAACAACGTCTATCATTCCATTGTGGAGCGTATTGGTACTGATGTAAGTGAAATAGAACAAAAATGGTCCGATATGGGTAAATTGAACATCAAAAAAGTATTCTGTGTTCTTCACAAACTGCCAATCGACAATAAAATTAAAGTTTTTCAATTTAAATTTATGCATAGAATCTTTTTCACCAATGTAAAATTGTTTAAGATTGGTCTGGTAAAGTCTGAACTATGCTCTTTCTGTAATAAGGAAAAAGATCATCTCTTACACATGTTTGTTGAGTGTAGAATCAGCCTTTGTGGGAAACTACTAAAGAATTTATCTTTAATGAAATTAATACAGTAATTAATTTTGACACAAAAAGTATCTGCTTTGGAGAGCCGGATTTACCACCAATTGTTAATTCTTTCATATTGTTCACTAAATATTATATCTATAGCTGTAAATTACAAAATATAATTCCTTATTTCAAGGATCTAAAACTCAGACTAGAAAAATATAAAGATGTACTCAGACTCATGAATTGAATCTCCCTACTGTATTATAAACTCAATGGCATGCTTATTATTATTTCTTCTGTTTTGTTATTGTTGTAGTTGGTATTATTGTTGTCATTATTATCAACGACAACAATGATGATAACAATAATAATAATTTGTTTTTCTTGTACATTTGTATTGTATTATATTGTTATGTCTATTTTTTATTAAGGCTTTTTATTGTTATTTTTTCTGTTAAATGTTATGAATGTATCATGCATGAAAGAAAGAAATTATAAAAAAAAAAAAGACGTCAATCATTTTAATAACGATTTCATTTGCTTCACAAAATATGAAATATCACCCCATGATACAGTCACAGAGAGTCAGCAGTAGGCGACACTGCCTATTTTTCACTTGGCTAATTTATTCGCGCGAATGGAAAGCGGCGGATCATGCACATGCTCATTCACATTTCTATCGGAGTTTTTACTAGCGTAAAAATGCGCAACCAATCAGAACTCAGGAAGCAAACCGACGCTTTGATTCGCGCGAATAAATTCTCCTAGTGGAAAACCGGCTTGGAAAACCAGCTTAAAGCCGGTTTTCCACTTGGCGAATTTATTCGTGAGAATCAAAGCGTCGGTTCGCTTACTGAGCTCTGATTGGTTGCGCATTTTTTCGCTTCGCAAAAAAAGAAATGCGATTGCGCATGGGTATAAACCGACGCTTTCGATTCCAGGGTTTTGCCAGTGCACTGGCAGGTACTCTGTCCACAACATCTCCTTGATTTAGAGCCCTGTCGGCAAATTCGGAGCCACCATACTGGCACGTGTGTATAATTGTAGATTATTAATCTATTTCAGTGGTACCCAACCTTTCCGTTCGCGGACCCGTCTGGACCGTGCCAAAATCTTCACGGACCTTGTCCAAATACGGTATCCCAACAATAATTGATTGGTCTATAGATAGAAGATGATAAAGTATACAACATTAAACATTAGCGAATCCTAGAATTCGAAATAGAAACAACCTCACCCCCACCATGGTTGGGGCTGAGGTAAAAGAAATTATAGGGCCTATGCCACTTCTTTTAGATGGCTGGAATTAGCACTGTCAGACTCAGAATTTAAAGGTAATTTTCTTAGCCCCCATCCCCATTTAGGGGGCGACTCATGGTTGATATTCCACCAATAACATTATAGATCATAGATGATTGGCCAAATTACGACAACTTGGATCTTGGAATTTGACATAGACATGTGGGGAGGGGTACAGGCAGTAATTCTTATAGGCCTATATGGGATTTACGTTACCAGCTCAGCTCCACACTGGTTGGAAATGTTTATAGAACTTGTGATGGCCGGAATTGACACTCACTCAAAATTTAAATGTAATAGGCCCATTCTGTTATCCCAAATTGACTTTTAACATTGTCAAATTCAGGGCTGTACCTCCTGATTTTTAAAATGTATTCAATATCCAGGTAAAAACAATATAAGAGAACACATGGAAGATGTAGAAATTCCCTGAGGATTGCCACAATCAAGTGGCTCTCCTAGACTAAACACCTTTACATTGGAATTAAAATATAATACCAATTAAAACAGTGTACATGCCTGTCAAAGATATTTCATTATTGTCAAAATATGATTTGTCACACTATTGTAAGACAAGAACAAAGAATGGAATCATGAAAAGTTTTTCTAATAATCTAAGACCCCAACATTTTTCGCAGACCCTCAATTATTTTTCGCGGACCCCAGGTTGGGAACAACTGATCTATTTCATTTAAGTGTACATATTATTATCTTAGTTAAACGTTATGTATTTATTAAAAATATGCTTTAAAACATTTAAACTGATAGGCTTATTTAATTTTTTTCTCGAATTGTAAATTAAATTTGATTTACAGAATAAGACAAAAAGAATCATTAAAATGCAATAAGCCGCTAATTATCATATATACAAATAGGCCTAAATTGTAAGAGAGTGCTCCATCCTGACTATTCTGCTTTTGTTAATGTTTTACCTGCTTTTAAATGACTTTCGGCAAACTGGGTTTCGGAAAACTGGGATTCATGGTTTTTGTTAAAGAATTTTGAGCAAGAAGGGACTTGAGCCTGATCTCAGAGATCCTCTCAGGAATACAAGGCCATGGTGGCTCCGCAATCTGCTGACGAGGGGTCCGCGATACAGTATGAGTGTTCAACAAATTATATTAGTAGGCTAGACCACTCTTTCCAACAGCTACAAAGAAATCACAGATGAGCTAATTTGAATAAACAGATATCGAAATGTGTGTGAGATGGTCCAAAATATCAGATTGCGAAACCCAGCCTTTGCCGAATGCCAGATTGCCGAGTTCACTTTTTCGAACCGATTAAACCCAGAAGGCGGCAAATTTAACACTTTCAAAAAGCTTTCTTTAAAGTTCTCCTCTTTTTTTAAAACATTCTTAGCACAAGATAATATTGGTTTTACCTGTCTCTTATACACATCTAGATGTGTATAAGAGACAGTACACATACATACAACCACTTAGAAAGGACTAGTGGTCCTGGTTTACTTTTAACGTTTTAGCATGTGCTTATCAATTTTTTACCACATCATTGTTGTTTTCCAATATCTTGCCTTTTAATAATTTATATATTTAATACGGCTTTTACCTGACCCCCCATAAGTTTTGAAAAGCACAGTATGCTGCGTTTTTGTACGACGGTGACGACAAAATTCGGCAAACTGGGTTTCGGCAAACCGGGTTCTTATGTTTTCGGTGAACTGGATTCGGCATCTGGGTTTCGGCAAAGTGGTCATAAACCTTCAACAAACCGGATACCCCTTTGGGTCACTATTTAAACATTAGGGTCCGTGAAGCAAAAATTTGTTGTAAATTGTGCTACGCTGAGTTAATTATCAACTCATTTTAAAATGTACGGCACTAAAGGGGTCTTGTGTAAGAAGCTCCTGTTATGGTGTAATCAATGTTTCAGTATTGTTGACTTCCGAAAATGCCAATTATGTCTAGACAAGGCAGACGGCCCCATGTGGTCCTTTAACGATTGTCCTGGAGTATCAAAATGACTTGGTCGCATTCGTACTGATGGGGAGATTTCGCAGCCTTACTACGACGACAACGAATACGAATACGTCATTATCATTCTCGTCATTCGTGCCTAAAACAGTCTTGACAATATGGTGTACAAGCTGAATATGATCCTTGCTTCATGCAAAAGGCATGAATTGCCTACGTTGTGACAAATATGCTACTGTAGGGGATAAGGTTGTCTAAACTAAAATTTTGATGACATAACCGTATTCGTTATCGTTTTCGTAAGCTGTCGTCTTCAAAAGATGAACATAATTTGGTTTGGGCAGTCTTTAGGTCACTCTGACAAACAAGTTGCAGTTATCATGTACTGTACATCACCTAATTATTTTTTTTTTAAATTCTTTATTGATGTTTTTTTTTTATGTCTTTTGTGATTTAAATTGTTATCTTTATCATATTGTATATTTTATGAGGGAGGGGGCAGCTGGCTTGAAAATGTTATAGTGATTTGTTTGCTTAAGCTGCCCCCGACCATCTTTTGGTCAAATAAATAAACTGAAACTGAAACTTTATAATTTACTTCATGTGGCACGTCAGGATGCCTTATGCCCCTCGGTCTGCAGTAGGTTCTGGAGGCCTGATATACGGTACTAGATGAAGTCCCAAATAATAGATTATGCAATACTAAAAAAATGTAAAGTTTTAACAAATGTAGGGACTGTGCTGGAATGAGATGGTGACGGTTTTACTGGCCAAAAGTTAATGCACTAATAATAACAATAATAATAATATAAATAACTTGAAATGCATCAATTCAAAAGAATTATCAGGCAAGAAAAAATGAGCACAAATGACGTAAAATGTAATGTAAAAACAGAGGTATTTGATCTTATGGAAGAAGGTTAGTTCCAAAAGTAAAGAGGCGGCTAAATGTTTTTTGAACATAACAATGTTCTTGTGTGAAGTTTTGAAACAGTGAGAAAATTTTGCGAAGTAGATCGAAGGCGACGAGTAGGCAAGAAGTGACAGTGGCGGATCCAGGGGGGTTTAAGAGGACAAGGGTCCTGGCTTACAAAAAGCATGCTAACCTTCCTAGGTATAGGTTGGAAGATAAGACAAACTAGGCTTGGCCCAACTATTTTTCAAATAAATTTTACACAGTTTTTGGTTCGCCGTCGTAATAATTTATGCACGAAAGTGAGTTTTTCAGTTCTATCGGTTTATCGATCCATGGAAGAAAGACTACATATCTAACTTCTCAATGTTGTTGGAATATAATAATATATTGCCTGTCTGATTTTTTCCTCCATGATAGGCCTAAAACATGAGATATAGGCCTAATTACCTGACCCTTTTTAAGAGGGGAAAACCCTTTAATTTTCAAGAACCTTTATGTCAGTAAAAGACTCCTCAGAAGTCGAGAAAGCTCATTTACGGCCATCTAGGAATCACAATTTTCCCGGGGGAGGACCCTCATACCCCCTTTCATTTTAGGGTTTTTTAGAAACATTTTGAAACCCCCCTCTTTCTTTTCATCCTGGATCCACCCCTGAGTGAAGTAGAAAATCTGTAAAGTATGGCGGTACACCCAGAAGAAGTGCTTTGAACATTAGTCTGAAGAAGTATTTTATTAGATTTAGGGCGAAGAGAGTTATTGCACTTAAAATCTTAATTCCACTTAGGGACAGCCAATGGTTATTTCACATATAATAGGACCTAGATTTATTGCCAAAGGTTTACATTTGAAGCACATACTCCATGCATGCAAATACATTACAAAAATCAATAAACAACTAAATATACGACATGTCTGCAGTTATTCGTTTTGGAAAGTCAAGGTTCCCAAAATCTGTATGGGCAGTAGGAAATTTCTGCCTCCCACTTGCATACCAATCCAAAATGTTAGTTCCAAAGAAAGATTTATCAATGTATCTTTATGGGCGTGGCTGTTTGCGTCACTAGGCGTAGCGCCGGGATTTTGCCCAGCGGAGAGCAAAATATCAAAATTTTGGGGTTTGAAAATCTTATTTAAGCGATTTCAATATGTAGAAAATACATATAATTCCCCACCCCGTCACACTTAGGGTCCCGTAGGAACAAGTTGATTCCATGGAATTCACAGCATACAGTATTTATTATATGGGCATTCTGAGTTCATCCATTCTCACTATTCACTAGATTATTAGCCTGGAAGTGCCACGGGGCCCCGGCTGTTGTCTGGGCATACAGGCTCAAGTTGCTAAAATTGAATATTTTGTTACTCCCAATATAATGCAAAAGGGTTCATCAATGTTTCTTTTCACGCGGCATTAAAGCTGTTGGGCGTCGTGGCCTTTTTAAAGTTAGTAAATTGTTTAGGGTCCCTTTACAAAAAAAAATGATTTGCGCGAATAATGTTTCAGCATTCATTCTATGATGTATGACTCGTCATGTACCTTTTGTCTTGCCAATCTACCTTTACCTTCACTTTTAAATGGGCCATGGAATATGTACATGTCCATGAGGTGGACTAGACTCTCAATCTGCGAAAGTTCCTCCGTAGGCCCCTCTTTATTCAAATTTCTGGATCCGCCGGTGCAGATCTCCCGGCATTGATTTCTTCTAACTTGGGACGTATACGACGTTTACGCTGTCATCTTATGAACTTGAGAAACAATGTGCAAGGGCCGGGTTAACTGTTACTCCCTGATGCGTTTATCTAGTCACTATGAAAAAGGGAAAGTGTCCTACTATCCTGAGCTAAGAGACCAGTTGATGGGATATAAGCATTGGAGCATGTGGCATTGCTTGTGTCCTTGGGCAAGGCACTTTGCTTGCGTTTGCCTCTCTCCATCCAGGAGTATAAATGGTTACCTGGTAAGATGGTATGGCATTGAATGTATGGGTTGTGCGTGCTGCTCCCGGCAGAGGGAGCAGAGAAAGTTGCAGAAAATGTGCCAGTTTGCCAACTCAGTATCCAGTGACCAGAAAAATGATGCCAGCACGCCCTCTATATACATCCGACTGTGAAAGGCGCGATATAGATTCTAAAACAAAGCAGCAGCAGCATAAACAGGGTTAAATATAACAGTAAAGCCCCTATCGCACTGGACTTAATTTGGTCAAATTAACCGAGTCACTGGCTAAATTGACCAAAAAAAATCCAATCCGAACGTCGGTTACAATTCCCTCAGGGTTAACTTAACCAAGCCGAATGGTTGATTTTACCGACCTCAGCCTGCCCAGTAAAACTTACCACGGTCTCGGTTAAACTAACCACGCTGGTCAAGAAGTCCAATCCGAACGTGCAACACGGTTAAAACTTCTTCCATGTTGACACCGCTCGAACAAAACCGGAAGTTGAAGTCACAAACTCAATAATATTTTTTATACACAAGGTTAAATCTTGGTAAAACTATGGTAAAACTAACCGCGTGAATAATCCAAGTGCGAACAATGGTGAAATGTACCCATGATGAGAAACGATCTCAACTTTCAGCAATCCAGCATAAAAACAATCAATTTTTTCCTTAATTGCACATTAAATAAGACAGAATAATATATCATTTTCCAATTCAAAAGAATGGAAATAAAAATGCATTGTATGTGCAGATCATCTATATAATAAAAATATATAAGTTTTAAAATGGTTAAAATCATATCATCACATATTATAATATTGTGCACACCTTACTTATGGTGATAACCTCAATTAATCAACTTTCAACAGTTTATATTTTATATATACATTGTTATATATATATATATATATATATATATATATATATATATATTGGCTTGCATTTATATTTCTAATTTAATATTTTCATGAAAATCATGCAACAAAACATTTACAGTAATTTTTACTAAATTTGTTTAAAAAAAATGTTTTTGAAACTGCTAATATTAGATAAATAATTATTTATAATAAATTAAAAATGTGTATTGATTAACAAATCAAAAAAATATAATTTTAAGTTTATTGTTAAAAATCATCACAAAAATTATTCTAGTAATTCTTTGGAATGCACAGAATTAATCAAGCGAGGTGCATACCCAAAAAAGGGAGGGACTGATAGAGGCTTTTCCTCCAATCCGGTAGGGCTGTCTAGATTTCCTGGTTATCAAAATTATTTCTATGCATATCTAATCAATTTTGTAAGTTTGCATTTCAAGAAATACACAAAATGTTGGTTATAAAATAGAACAGACTACCACAATTGAAAAATATAATCTCATATAAACATAATTAAATTTAATATTTGAAAAATTAAACCCATTACTGTCTTGAATGCATTTTATATATTTATTTTCATTATTGCTGTATGTTTATAGATTAAGTTTAGTTGAGGGGGAGGTTAGTTATAATAGCCACTAGTCACAATGAATATATAGCTATCTGGCCTCCCCAGGTAGCCTATTGCTTACCAAATTTTCATTAAAAAATAAAATTTTAAAAAAATAAAACAAATTCAAGAATCATTATCTGAAATACCAAGATTAAAGATAATATATTAGTATCTTGTCTCAATGACTGATTAGTTGTATACACATTTTAAATTTGTATATTGTTGTATTAGCTAATCCTTCAACAGCAAGAAATGTGTACTTAAACTGTAGTATTTGGAAAATCTAAATTAGGTAAAATTTTCCTTTTTTTAGGTATACAGCACTGTTGGCCTAGATATGCTCTTTTGTGATATGATAATTATATTATTTTGTTTTTTGAGACCATATTGGATAGATCAAATCAAATATTGGTGACATAAGATGCCTATATAACACATTATGATGACTTTTAATATTTTCAATATTGGTATTGCTTATGTTGCATAAAACTATGATAAAATAATACCAATCCTGGTACCTTTTTATGAATCTTTGATTTTCTCTGTCTTGCTGAGTGTCAGGAAAAGCAGCCAAAAAACAACACTCCCAGCATGAATACCATTCCGTAAGGAAGATGGCAAAAATGACAATTCGGGAACACTTTTATTGGAAAGGTAGATCATGTCGAAGCCCACCACCAGGATACACCTTGCAATTTCTATGAATGGCGCATACCACCTGTTGTAAGAAATGTGACAGTGAGGTGAACTTATAATCTTAGAGTCATAAAGTTAATCCATAAACCAAAAAGAATAGAATGTAAAGCGAGCAGTCCTGTTTTAAAATACGTCACTCCCCTATCAACGATGAAATTCCCCATCGTCATCATAAAGTGTGCCCACTGTGTTCGGTTGTCTCCACGCCTCCACGTAGGATATTAAAACGCATTCATTTCTAAAAATAGTAACATTAAATCTAACTAACGCCCTCTACAAACAAATTGCATCTTGTGAAACACAGATAAAAAAACTGTGCTAGGGACTACTGGGTAACAAATTGTGACAACCGAATGCTGCAGGCGTCCTCTCCTAGACGTGTATAAGGGTGTGTTTGTTTGTTTACGCTCACAGCGATTGTACTGTTCGTTTTTAACTTTCTATACCGTTTGCTAAAACTTCAAAGTCTGAAAAGTGTACTTAATGTGTGGCCGGCTACCATGGGCCATTATTGATCACCTCACTGGCTTGCTTTTGAGCTGACAGGGTCACCCGAATTAAAAATCATCATTAGCTTGCATTTATTATTATTTTTGTCCTTATCATTATTGCTATTTATTATAACTATAATTATTCTAAGTAGCACTTACTTATTATCGCATATGCTACCAATGCAGGTAAGTGTATACACTACGTAGAGGCAGCAAGCAAGGCCAATAACATAACCCATATACTGAAAGATATAAAAACATTGTTGATGATGTTTGAGTCAAATTAAAGAAGACAAACAGTATAAACAACCTTCCCGATTTGTCACCAATGAATCATAAAGACAGACCATTCAGCTGCCAAATTAGCTAAGCATCCTCATCACACAATGATGCTAAATTTTAACATAAAAAGACCATAAAATAATTTAAAAACTAATTCATAGAGCCTAGATGTTCAAATGATGGATTTTTCCATTACAACTATTAAAGTGTAAAATGTGGAGAAATGTAGTTTACCTGAAAATGTTAACACTTTTAAAAGATAATTAATTAAACGTGAAGAAATGTGTACACAATATAAACTGCCTTACAGAATACCAGAAGCAATCATGGACTAGAGGTTTTCTATCTTCTGGGCTTGGTAATAGCCAGTAGTTGGCATGATAACCCGATATGAAGCATTTCCATAACAACTACAGTCTGTCAGTGATAGTGATTTTATGGAAACAAGGCTTTAACTAGTCTTTAGGAATGTAAAATTTTTGAGTTGTGAGGGAAAAATCCTGTTTTTGTTTATTTTACCCTACAGCTCCAATATCAATGATGACCAATGATATTAAAGTATTATTAATTAATTAATTCTTGATATTATTTTTTACCTGATGATTGTCCAGGTACAAAGTGAAGACAGCTTGATTGACAAAATAATGGAAGGCCACATACAACTGCAACCACACTGACATTGCTGGGTTGTACACCTCAACAGGTGCACTCACCTACAAAGAAAGAAAAATATACTTATTCATTATTTTATAATATAAATAATAATAACTAAAGCTGTCTCTTATACACATCTAGATGTGTATAAGAGACAGGAGTTTTTTCTTTCTTTGTCTGATTTCTCTTCTGTAACATTTCAATTTATATTATTCATTGCATTATTCCACTTGCTTGCACTTTTTATATATACAAGCATCCCATTTGAGATCCAGCAAGCTGAAAATAATGTACAGAAGAGGGTGCATCGTATTGATCTCTGGCAGCCTATATCAAATTGTCACGTCAGACACGTTATGGAGGGAGAAAAGCTGGGTGAAAAGTTAGGTGAGGGGCGTTAGCTAGAAAAATAAGGTGATAAGAGTTGGTGTTTAACATTTTTTAAAAGAGAACTAGCAAAATGATTTTTTGTTCTAGAGAGGATTTTTGATATGCCATTAATAATAGAATCAACCTTAAAATCGTTTTTTGGCTTTTTTTTAATGAAGTTATAGGCGATTATATACGATTTTACCATGACGTCACTGGCGAAAAAGTAACAAAAGATCGTGTAAATAGGGCCGCGTAGGGTATCCGCCGCGTACGATCTTTGCGTGTATACGCGGTGGATACCCTACACGGAGCTATTTACACGATCTTTTGTTACTTTTGCGCCAGTGACGTCATGGTAAAATCGTATATAATCGCCTATAACTTCATAAACAATAGCCAAAGAACGATTTTAAGGTTGATTCTATTATTAATGGCATATCAAAAATCCTCTCTAGAACAAAAAATCATTTTGCTAGTTCTCTTTTAAGCCTAATTTTTTTGCTCAGCAAATTTCCAGTTGGGACACCTAGGAAAGCGCAACTTGTTTTCAGGGGTCCTAATTCCCTGTAAATGGCAGGGGGAGGGGGACATTTAGAAAGCTGACTTCAGATTTTGCATGGTTAATCCCCGAATTGTGATGATGTCCCAACAACAAGGCATCTTTTGGGTGATCATGGCTACCAAGTTTATTTGGTAAAAAAAACCTTATAATTTAATAATATCTATGCAAGTATGGAAACTAATACTTTATTGTTTATTTATTGTTTGTTTTATTGTTTGTTTGTTTGTTTGTTTGTTTAATAATAATATTTCATTTACTAACATGCAGTATGAAGATTTAGAAGCCTACCCTCATACCTTTGGAATATCCTCCGGATTACCTAACCTTGGTGTACCTGGCATCCAGCCTGGTCCCTTGAAGATCACAGACAGCTTGTTCCCAAAGCCTGGAGTTGTCCAAACAGTCTTGAGAATATGGGTGAAATGGCACACCTACAAAAAAAAACAAAAAAACATACTATCAAATTCCAACATTGTACCCATAATGAGCAAAGCAATTCAGAAAAAATACTTATTAAATAAAGTCAAGTGGCCAAGTGAAAGGCAAGTGATTTTTATACTGACTCCAGTGACTGTTTCTATTATTTTTTGCTGTAAAGCTTTGGGTAAACATTTTTTGAATACTTTAATTTCTATGTTCAAGGTAATTTCAAATATGGTTTTTATGATAATTTTTGCATTTTTCATGGGAAAATACATATTTAATTTTCAATATATACAGAGAATAGAAATGAGATAAAATGTAATAATAGTGAATTCTTGTTGCACATCTCTTTAGCGAAAAGAGAAACAATAAAGTTATTATTATTATTATTATTAATATTATTATTATTATTATTATTATTATTATTATTATTAATATTATACTACTAAAGACTGCCTTAAGGGGAACTTGGACAATGGAGAAATTAGAGAACAGTTAAAAAAACGACATTAAGGATAAAATAACACAAAAGATATTCCCCTTAATATTATATTATTATTATTATTATTATTACTTATAAAAATGTATGCAATTCTCCTTACTTGAATCCACACAGGATTCCATGAGTTGAGTGGATGTGTTAAACCATACACTACTTTCTCTCCTTCAGCTTGGAATGTGCCTGTAAAAGTATGGTACATTGAAATGATTTACATTATGTTTAGAGAGACCCTACGTTATGCTAATTTGGTTAAATAAAATAACAGTCAAACCAGGAAGCGGTTTGGTGCAGCTTGAGCGGTTTGGTTTCCCAACCTCGAGGTCGGGGTTTCAATCCCTCGCTGTGCATTTCGCTTGTGTCCTTGAGCAAGACACTTTATCAGCATTGCTTCTCTCCACCAAGGAGTATAAATGGGTAACTGGTGGGGTTGCCTGCACTAACATGGCAGCAACACTCAAGCATGTGGACCCTATGACCAGAAACAACAAAGTGCTTTGTAACTAAACAGAATAGGTACTATATAAATACTAATGTAACAAATAAAAAAATAATTCTTAACATACAAAAACACATGAATGAAATGATAGCATTTACTATGAACTGAAGATAAATAAACAGAGTATTTAAGCAAAAAGGCACAAATCAAAAAAGCACTATTACAATTTGATATACAAAATATGTAAAGAACACAATATTCATTTAAATATCATTTAAATAATGTATTACATTTTTTACAGTTCTTAACATAAAAAAAATGTTTATATAATTAAAATTAAGAAAATTTATTTGCAATTATAATCCACTTGACAATATAGTACAACATTTAAATTTATTCTAATGCTCTGTCCAAATTATCAAATTTCCTTTGACACAAAACAGTTGTATGGCCATATTTAGTCATGACGTACCTATATATGGTCATGATGTGATGTCATCATAACCCTATCTAGGCATGTCACATTTTTTTTTTTGTTAAAATGAAATTTAATAGTCTGGACAGGATTATCAATGGCTTCATTATATGTTTGGGATGTTGAGAGTATGTAAGGCCCTGAGACAAACAAAATAAACTTAATTTCACTCTGTAAAGTTTCTTATTTGAGGTATTTGTTTCATTTACCCACTCACTCATCTTCAGCATCCTTAGTTAATGTGCTTACCAAACATTCTGTCCCATATTATCAAGGTACCTGCATAATTCTTATCAATACAGTAAGGGTTCCGACCTAGCAAGAAAAACAATATCATTATAAACTTTAATACACCATTGAACCCCCCTCCCCCTTTACATGTTCTTCAAATACAACTAGATGTCATAATCCAGTATTCTTTTCTACTTATTGTAAAATTAAAGATCATTAACATCAAAAAAGCATTGCAAGGGTTGGCTATGAATAGAAAATATAAAAATAAAACCATAAATACATAAATAACACGTAAAAAGTATCGCTCACCTGGCACCATCCAGGTATATCTAATTCTATGTTTCAAGGCTGAATTTTGTATATTAAAATGTGACTTAAACTACATGGTACAAACTATCCCTGCCGGACAGCATCTCAGTATTTTTGAGTCAAAGTTTTGTGGAAATCATTATTTGAAGTCATTCCAAAATGAAATTCCCAGAGACATTTCTAATAATTTATGCTACATTGTATTTTAAGAGCTTATTAAGCCAGCCATTAGTGGAGAGGACGTGTATCAGGCCCTTGCTCCTGAGTTCTACAGTAGCTGTAAGGTTTAAACCCTCACTGTCAATTTTGATTTTATTATTTGCACAAGACAAATTTTATTACATTTTCCAAGCTGAACTTACCATGATGTACTCTGTGATGGCTTGGTGTATTAAGAATATACTCAAGTGGACCTAGGGACGACACAAGCTATTTGAAGCAACAAAATTATTATACATCAATGCTTGAGACTTGATAAAATAATACATATTCTGCTTTCATGTTATACTTTTATAGCAAGAAGTGCTTAACCACTAAGGACAAATGTGCAAAACATATTAAGTAAATAAGATAAAGTGACAATTAACAACACACGCATAGTGTTGATTTGTGTGATCTGTACTTGGAGCTTAAATGAACTGGGACCCAGATAGAGGATGCATAGCCCTCTGATAGCTGAAAGGGCTTCCTTCATAAAACAGGTTAAGGCATGATAATGATGTAATTGTAAATAGGAAAACAAAGTAGGCCTACAAAATAACTGGCAAATGCTATTGAACAATACAGCTTGAAAGTTAACATACTAATATGTATGTATGAGTGTAAAGTGTTACAACAATTTAATGCAGTCCAGTATCCAGAGGGGTGCGATGGATGCATATGCATCAGCATCCCCCAACTAATCAATAAATGTCCACATTTTTAAGACTGTCACACACTCCCCACTAATCGATATAAGTCCACATTTTTTAAGACGGTGTACTGGATTGTAGAATTTATTATATTTTATTGTATTGATTGTAATAATTCTTGAAGGGAATCCTAAATCACCTAAAACACCCTATAATACCAAAACTGGGATCTAACCAGCCCTTCCCCTCGACCCAACCAGGGGTTCTAGATGACCCAGTTGGTCCACTTTGGCACATCCACATACCCACTAACGGCAATCCTGGTTACGGCCGTGCAATACATGACGGATTATTACTGCCCTTGTATATCATCTGAGGCATGTTGTGGCAAAATGGCTAAGTTGTAGCAAAAATTGAAATTCAAGTTATTGGTATTTTCAGATACCTGAGTATGTGGTCTTTACAATGAGGGGGTCATTCATTAAAATTAGACATTTCAAAGTTAAGTTATTGGAAAGTGAAAGTACAGTACTCTTAGAGTCAAGATAAACATGATTTTGAGTAATTGCCTTTCAAAGTTATTTGTGCATACATTGTTTAATAGAATGAACTAACAAATAACGTTAAATAAACCATTTGTTGACCACTTCCAGAACTAATACTTTGGGACACGATTACTAAGACATTGCACTGTTGATCTATAGTGAAAAACAAATTTGAATTTTAAGGCAATTTTTTGAGCTCCCTTATTTATAGCTCATTTACTCAATACTGGCCTGTGCGACAACTTAACCATTTCGCCACGACATGCCTCATACCTGTAATACCCTTAATATAACAATTACTTTTTTTAATATTAGGAAAATTTTAGTTAAAATATTGTATTCATTATAGTATTACGTATAAAGTAACAGGAAATTCTTGGAAACACAGTTAGTCATTGAATAACTCTTGAATAGAAAAGTTCAAGTTTATAGAATCTGAAACTATACCTCGGTGTGAATCCAAAATTGATAGAGCAGGTTAAATTGTGCATGAACCAGCATCACAGGTGTTGGAATAGCAAGTGCCATAGGAACATAGAAAATCTGAAAAAAAAAAAAAAAAATTGGATATGTGATTACAGTTTGTAATTATTGAAGATTTTTATGGTGCCGATGACATGGCAAACTCAGCGTTTTAAATTATTAAATGTACTAATTAAAAAATAAAAAAAAGAAACACCTACAGTGCTTACAGCCCAGATGCCCAATCTGGAAAGTATTTGGCGAACATGTTGGGTCTTTGACTTGAACGTGGCCGTATCAGGTGCTGATAAGCCCCATCCCTTGGATATTGTTGCTAAGGTGTGGGACCTTAAACAACGTAAACATGTGTAAGCTTGCATGTTTGTTGGATATGTTCATATTTTTGGCTATTAAATAACACAATTTGATTCGTCAAAAGTTTGACATTCCAGTCCAACATCGGTGCAGCACAAGTGATTGATTCTTGCCATAAGTTTTCAACCTCCAATTTGAGCCAGAAGCAGATATTGAAAGATAATTAATTGGCCAAAATATATAATATTTAAATATATATATTTTGGAAGGAAGATGTAAAGGGAAAAGTGGAAGAGGAAAATGAATAATTAGAAGGTGAGACATAGCTAAAGCAACGTAGAAGTACAGCACAAGGCCGGGCAGCATGGATGAGTAAATATGATGGTACTCAATGGAAGTACAATGGGAATGATTTGGTTAAGCTCAGCCTCGAGGTCGGGTTTTAATCCCTCACTGTGCATTTCTCTTATGTCAAGGCATTTTATCTACTTCTCTCCATCCAGGAGTATAAATGGGTACCTAATGGGTTGCCTGCTCCAGTGCTGACTACCTCACCAACAGCATGGTTACCCCAGGCCAAAAGTGCTTTGTATCTGGAAAGAATGGTGCTATACAAAAAATAAAAGCAGTGTAATTAATAATTAGGGAGTCTTACCCAGGAAGTATAATGCTGCACTACTGACTGCCGAAGGGCTGTCGACAGGTTGTATTCTTCGGAGCTATGATGCACTTGATGGGCAGCCCATAATACGTTGACCTCTGCCAGGGAAAGTGGAAAACATATATATACTTGAATTGGAACAATAGGCCAAATGTGGCTGGCAATCAATCGAATCATACTGTATAACGATTTCAGTATAATAAATGTTAATTGAAAAATTATCTTCTAGTGTAGTTTATCATAATTTACATAAAAGTTACAGTATTAAGCACACAAATAAAAAGTGGAGTGGCATATCTAGGAGTGTGTTAATGGGAAAAGCTGGCAAAATAAGGTGACTTGAATTAACCTAGTCCCTACCCAGGGGATAGGGACTAGGTAGGGGGAAAAGTTTACATACCCTTGTATATAAGCTACTGGTAATTTGGTTTTAAAATTTACATTTTAGAATGTAAATTCTAAACAGGAAAGACCTGAAGGACATTTCCACAATCTAAAACTGTTACCATGGAGGTTGAATTCTGTGGTTGTAGTAGTCACCCATTATACTTAATATTTGACAACATTTCCTTACCTCATCAAAAATTAACCTACGACCCATGTTTTATATCACAAGCTACTTCAAAATAATAAAAGCTATTAGTATTAAGTTGCTTTCAGGACAATGAACAATTAATCTCCATGGGATTAATTGCAAAGAATAAAAAAATGAGATGTTACCGTGAGCAGCTCGATGAAACCAGTAGTAGGCAAAGTCAAAGGTTAACATACAAATCACCCATGTCCATGCACTGTTCCATGGCAATTCAAATATTCGGTAGTTCTCATAAACCCAAATGTATGCAAGAATCTCCAAACTTTTGAAGAGAGTCCTATTGACATATGAAGAAATGATTGAAAAAAATGAATTAAATAGTTATAATAATTTGTAAATGTAAAGGTAGGACTCAGAATAACCCATATCTTGCAGCGTCATTTTGCGCTAAATTATGTATGGGTGTGGTCCGTGTCTATTTGTTACATCAGCCCTGTGGTAAGAGATGTTTACTAATAAAAATTAGCACTTGTGAGCTGAGCAGTTGGCTGAGAGGTATTGTTCCTGGTTCTTGTGCTGAAGACCCCGGTTCAAAGCCAGCCAGCGTTAAGTTTTAATTGGAGTCTGATAGCTTGGCTCCTCGAACAACTCATAATTGAGAATTAGGCAGGTTAAGGACAATGTTTGTATGTGTCCGTTATGTTGTAGTTAAGTTGGGTGGCGCCGAATTTTCGATTTCCAATTTGAATGAAGACCAATAAACAATTATTATTATTATTATTATTATTTATTATTATTATTAAGTGAGCCATCTAAAAGCATAAATGTAGTATAGAAATAACTAAAATATAAACTGCATTTGTATTTATACATGGGTGAATACAACACAATGGAATACAGTAATTAAATAAAATGGATAGGAGAGTTTGGGCAATGAATTTAGGTGAAGACACAACAGCTTAATAGAAATTTAGAAGTGCCAAAATGAAATACAGAGAAATAATTACAACTAAAGAAAAATAATTCATTCCAGAATTAAATACAATGCATAGCTAGCTAATCATATTGCCCAAAGACAATATTATACTGGTAAAATGCTGAATGGTTTAAAAATTACAGTATTTGTCAATCATCAAATAAAAATATATCAATCTTAAAAAAAATAACTATAATATCTGAAATGAAAGTTAAAAAATGGTCCAAAATGACAAATTGTCTATTCTTTCTCAAGTGAGACACCCTTAAAAATTAAAAAAATCCCAGAAATACATCCTCATTCACTTTTCAAAAGACAAAGATTAATGAGACTTGTCTGAATCAATACTTACTTGACAGCTGTCATTAACAATCCTGCAGAAATAGAGCTAACTGTGTCGTTCACACGTAACCATTTCTTGTCTCGAATTCCAATGATGACCGCCTCCAATATCACTGAGATCGTGAAGTATGGTAGTGACTATATGGGAGATATTAAGGTTCATGGAAAAGTTGTTATGCAGATCAAAAAATAGATGATCTTTCTTAAGTTATGAATGACATGCTGTATTATTCTCCATTAGCAGTTTTAGTCACTAAATTTTTTGCAAAAATTCTGATGTAATCTCTTATACATACTGGGACAGGTAATGTCCCAATAGTGGTAACAGACCCCATAGTGTGCTCCCCCACCTCCCACCCCGATGAAAACATAAACCAGAACCCTGCAGGTGTGTACGTTCCTTTGTACGCAAAAACTAAACACAAATTTGGGAATTGCGAAAATTAATAGTCACCAAATTCATTCATTGCATTTTGCCAATTTTTAATTATCATGGTATGGTAACAAGCAGCGACTTTTTTTCCTTTTGAAATAGAGTAAAGCAACACCTAATGAGCAAGTATACAAGAAACTAGATCTCGAAATGATTCATTGCATTGTTTAGCGTCACATCCCCAAAAAAAAAAAAATTGGGGGGGGGGGGGTTAATTTCACTTTTCCGTATATCAATATTCTTTCTGCACGCATTCTTATAAAACTTGTTTTAACTAAAATATGACAAGTCGTCTTTAAATGGATTACCTAATCACAAATTTAACATAGATAAAAAATGTTATTAACAAAAAGTTGAGCACAATACGCCAAAGCAAAATACACTACAAAATAAACTTGGTTTAGGCCTAATGTATATTTGTCAATGATTGTAGATTGTGAAGTTAAGAGACCTGTTTCTTAACGGCAAAACAATAGTGTAAGTAGGCCTAGGCTATGTAGAGTCATGGTACAGTAGGCCTATTCAATTTTCTAAAAGCATAGGCCTACTGGTCAAGCCGGTGCTGATTAAGTTGCAATCGAAATTTAAACCCCTGAAGTGACGTACGTTTAATTACTTTAAAGTAAAAATGTGCTACACTAGAACCCCCTCCTTTGGGACACCCCTATTCAGGGGACACCTCTATGAAGGGGACACCTTTAATATGGCATTATGAGGACACCTCTATTAAGGGGAAATATATCTCTTAACACTACGGCCAACCCCTATTAAGGGGACGGGGACACTAGTGTGCAAAATGGTCAAATCAATACCTGTCTCTTATACACATCTAGATGTGTAATTTCGTAAGCTATTACATTTAATTCATACTCATATTTGAATAGCACATACGATTGAGAAAACATAGTGATTTGAAAAACTTGTAGTAGTTTGAACATGGAGGTATAGGCCTATTGTTCTCTGTAATGCCTACTACTGAAGTTATCGCGATGAAAACAAAATGTTGGCAAACTTTTTCCCGACGCATGCGCAAATCAAAATTTGAACTAAAAAACGACTCAAAACTGGTGGTAGGGATATATGTTTTATCGCATACACCTTACATTTTCTATCTAACCGAAAAAACAAACATTTCTCACACAATTACATGTCCACCAGTACCTCTTGGGCACAATGTATACCCACCGCGAGGCACCATTTAGGAGCCTATTTGTTTACAGACATAGAGACAGGTTGTTGCCATACATACACACACACATTTCACATCTGTATTATCCCAATAGTTCCTCTGTGACCTAAGGTCACAAAGGAACTAATAAAGTTGAAACGTATTAAACACTTGTAACATTCCAAATAGAAACCGCTGTCTCTGTCAGGGTATGGTTATTGTTAATATTGTATTTCATATACTTTTAAGGTTGGATTTTTTGACATATTTTTAAAAAATTGGGTTTTTAAAATTTTTCCGTAACATTTAAGGTGACTCTCCAAAATTTACAGGTGACACAGTTACGATCCAAATTTTGAGGATTGAGGCCCGAAATAACAAGATATGAACTACTTTCATTAAACACAGTATAAAAATACATTGTATTCTAACTTACCTCTACGATATAATCTGGAACTTCTTCGAGAGTTTCAAAAGATGACTCATTTGGGGTTACTAAGTATGCAAAGCGCCGCAGCTGAGTCACCGGGTCAACTTTGAAAACTTGATCCATTTTGACCTGCAATTTAATCCAGAGGATTTATGTTACTACAGTTGCATTCTTATTCTTAAGTTAAAAATTATCCTTCTAAGCATGCATTAAATATAAAAATCCAGGACTGTCCACTCTGTGAATGGTTATAATGCTTCATTAATCAATACTGTAGAACCCCTCCTTTGGGGACACCCCTATTATTTTACCTCTTTAACAAAGTGTTTGTTTCTGTACTTTGTTTAGGCACCTTTAAAGAATCTTTAAAGTACATCACCATTCACAATGCCCCGCAGGCATCAGACGATAAAACACACAAACACTGTACTTCCCGCCAAATAAAATACGGCAGATGTATTAAGTCCGATTGCTAAATAGTTCTATTCGTCTATTCTAGGCACCTACGCATTAAGGGGACACCACTATTTAGGCGATACTTTTCCGGGAAAGGAGGGGCAATATATCTTTTAACACTACAGCCAACCCCTATTATGGGGACACCCCTATTATGGGGACACCCCTATTAAGGAGACGGGGACACTTTTTGAGTGTTCAAAATGGTCAAATCAATACAATTTCACCTCTATTAAGGGAACAATTTTTTTTATTATATCAAAACAACTACACTAGTCACAAAATAAGTAGAAAATCATTAAAATTTATATTTTTGACACCTTTTGAGCAAGAAACTTAACACCATACCAGAATTGTTTCCAAACTTAGAATAGGCATTTGATGGCTAGTGCATGAGTTACTTCATATAAATAAAATCTTGTCAATTTTGACCATTAATCATGGAAATTTCTTGTTTTGTGTATTTTGATATAGGATTCTAATCTATCTAGGCAGCCCTACTTTGATTTCTAAGTTGATAACATCTATTAATAGTATTCTATATTGTGCATCCAATAGAAAGCTCAATATTTTCAAGAAGAATATTTGGTCACTAACATTGCACTCAAACAAAGAAACAATATCAGGCACATACACAAATTTTGTAGTTTTAATTACATCTGTTAAGTTTATATCCTACGTGAATATTTCTTGCATTGCAAATTATTGTTAAAAAATTAGGTATTATTCAACTGTAATGCATTCTTATGTCAATTAAAATAAAATTATAAAGAATCTATGTCATCATTATACAAAAACATGCCAAAACTCCTATTAAGGGGACAATTTCATGTTTTTGGTAATGGTAATGGTTGGAGGTTTCTATAATGCATAACACATGGTCTCTATGCGCTGGTTAGTGTCTCCTGAATAGGGGTACCCCGTTTAGGGGAACCCCCTATAAAGGGGACACTTTTTTTTGGTCCCGAAGGCATCTCCTTAATAGGGGTTCTACTGTATTTTAACATAATTTTTATTTCTATTATAGTTTTACATGTCGTCTCATGTCATTGAAATTAATTTCAAGAAGAAATGAGATAAGGCAAACAATTTACAGTACATGGTGCTACATTTAAAGCTTGCTTTCAATGGGATACCATTCCACATGCAGTACTTTACTATAACTACTGTATAAATTGTATTGTGTCAGGAAAGGGCAGAAAAGAAAAATGTTAAAATATTTTGTATAGCATTAATGGTTTTCTCCTTCCATTCTAGTACAGACCAGCTGTCGGTGTGTTTTCGTACTGTGGTGGTGTTCGAAGTAGGTAAGTTTTATAATCCAAGACTTTTTTTTTTTATTTAATTATTATTTCTTGTTATTTATTACTTATTTAAATTAAAACATCAGCGCTTTTGCTAGGCTCCTCTGGGAAGGGGTGCGACTCCCATTTCACTGTATGGTGCAGTACCCATTTCACTTCACTTTACTGGTGAATGTAAACAGTGTAGTAATGGAATTGATAAATGCTTTAATTTAAATTTATATAACTAAAGAAGAAATGCTGGTATCTTGTTTTGAGAGACTTTAAGACAGCAGCAGGTGGAATAAAAATAAAGGGTTTTTTTAGATGCCGGTTGGTGTGCTAACTGGCTAAAAATAATTTTATATTTATTTGAAATCATCGTTATCAGGGAGTGACGGGTTTGGGAAACACGGAATATAAAAAGTCGAGTCTAAGCTTAATTTTATGAAATCCTAAAACTTTCATTGTTAGGAATTGTTATGAATTGCTTTTTTAAGGTTAAATTGTATATTACTATTTTATTAATATCACATGAAAATATCAGGAACAGCCAGCAGATAGCAGGATCATGGCAAATGTGGAGTTTAATAGATAAATAATAATTTTTAAAATGATGTCATTGTCAGCATCTGATTGTTTTATGTACACTCCATACTCTGAAATACCGGATTTGTATGACTGTTGGAATGGCCCAAAATAACAAGTAAATAATTTGACAGTCAGATGGTTTATGCACTAGATAAAACACTCCAATAGAGTTACAGAAAGCTAACATGTGGGTTTGATTTTGATATACACTGTACAGCACATACTGGCCTTTGGACTTTCGAAATGATTAATTTGTGATAAATAATGAATAATCCCAAATCCTGGACCCTGGCGAATTATGAATATACATGGAACATATACACAATTTAGTGTTACATTTCTAAATTTTATATCTGATTTTTTTATCTTGTTAACTGTGCTTTTCGGGATTGGCCTTTATCAGAGGTGGGATTGTTCTCCTGTTGGCCTTTTTCCGTCACCGGCAACTTTATCTCATTGACATATTTGCTGCGAAGCAGCCAATTCATATTCTTGACAGCAATTTGACCTCTGAAAGGTAATTGTTTGTCAAAAAACTAGTGCCTAAGACGACTGAAAAGCGGAGTTTCCTTCTTTCGTTCTGCCGGGTAAAATCAATTACTTTAGGCGGCTATCGTAGACTGACCTACTCGTACCAACGTCTGCATGCCGCGCTAGCCTTATCCTACTCTAGGCCTAGACTATCTAGGATGGTATAAGCCTTGAAGACGAAGGTCCCAATGAAAAACAACGTCGCTCTTTGATAGCTAACATTGTCTATTTAACATCACAATAATTCATTATTAGACCTATAGTTGTTTTTTGAATTGTACTCCACAAATCTCAGCCGATACCTCGCACAACTGGCTAACGTCTCTATCTATTGTTGTGACGTCATGGCTCGCTGGCTCACACTTGTGATATGTCCTGCACTTGTGATCAAATAACACGCTGGCTCGCACTTTGGCAACACTCTTTGGCAGTCAACTCGCCCCTAGAAAACCCGCCCTTGGAAATTTGCCCCATAAAAAATGTACACTTCCTAGACCATGCAGTCTTAAAAATATAAATTGTAACCTTTGGTAATCAACTACATTTTCCACATACATAGAGATTTTTGAAACTAAACTATAATTCACCACACTATAGACACTTTTTGACAAAAATGAAAAATTACGAATTTGTTACCCAATGAGAAGTGTTCTAATATAGACAATGGGTCGTGTCTCATATTATTTGTTATAGTTTTATTATTCATTATTTTCAGTTGACTCGCATAAATAATTTTGTTTGAAGAACATTTATATGCAGTTGTACTTCGCAGCACTTCACTTGCAATTTGCAATTTCTAGTTTATTGTATATTTTGCCTGTGTGAAGTCGAAAAAACAAAAATCAAATCAAAACAAGGCTCAATAGATTGTGTTTGCTCTAAGTAGTAGGTCTAGTGAATCAGGTTAATTTTTGTTTTAATTCTTTTTTTATTTCTTTGCACATACATACACACAAATGCAAAAATTTACGTATATGTTCTTAAACGGTAACCTTTGTTTTCATCTGCTAAATTTGCTTAATATGATTTTGGAAAAACTTAAAGGGTTTTTATTTAAATTTAATTAGATATTTTGCTGTTTACACTCTGTACTTTACTTTTCAATTGTTCTATTATATTTTGTCTCTCATAAGCCAGGCTTAGCTGGCCTTTGTTTGAGGGTGAGACTTTAATAAATAAATACATTACTTTTTACTTACTTACACTATTGCCACTATCGGATATCACTACCGTATTAGTACTGTAGGTGACAATCACTTTTGAAAGACAAACATTTACACAAAAATAAATATACTGTATGAGGTTTTGGGAGTGGACTTTTCTAGGTGATGAGGAAAATATCCTGCAACACATTACAGGAATTGAACCAAAGACCCTGGGATTGAAAGGCAAGGATCTTACTAACAAAAACTACTCATTAAGTGTTCATCGTTAAAAACGATCGGTTGCATGTGCATCATGGCTGTGCATCCTCCTTAGAATCGTGACAGACAACGACTATCAGGATCAGTGATTGCCTGCAGGTTTTAAAGGAGAAGTTAACCAATTTTAATTTTATAACTGATTGAAGTATACTCAGTTAATAATATATCATTTCTGAAAATAAGAATCTCATGCCCGCTTGTGACGTACTCGCAAGTGCATCACTTCATCCAAGTGAACAAGTTGGTTTTTTTTTATATTATTATACTACAGGTACTATCTTTATATTCGAACAAAATATTGAATGGTTTACTGTAGGTAGACAAAAAAGTAGTAGTAAATGTACAGTAGAGATGAAGGAAGACAAACTTCAGAGAGAAGAGAGAACGAAAAACCATGCATGGCTATACAGTTCAGAGAATGAATGATACATTTTGGTGTAGAACTAGGCCTACGGTAATCAAGATTTCAATAAAGCTATAAGCAGATGCATTCATGAGTTTCATGGATAAAATAGGCCTACCTTTAGATGAATTTGATGCAGATTTACTGAAGCTGCACACAGTACAATGACAATTTTAAGTTTGGAACTAGGAGTTTACTGTAGATCGCCAGGCCTACACTCCAAAGTATTCACACACTTTGTAATTTTTTTCCAATCTATTATATTTCTGCTAATCCGCATTACAGATTTATTGAAGGTAGTATATTTCCAATAAAAATATTACCATAATAAACACTGTTTAAATTAATGGCTTCTATCCACTACAGTATACACTACTGCAGACAAGATGCTGGTACTGCAAATGGAGAGATAGCTAGATAAATACCAGCACACAGTAGGAACCATACCAATTGTTTAATCATATACGGTACAAATCCCATAACTGAGCTCCTCACAGCTAATGAATTCAGAAATTCAAAACTGTAAATTTGTTGTTTACAGCACTAATGGGAAAGAAGTCTTGTACTTTACTTTATTCTCCATACCACTTCAATGATGAAAATTTTAGATGTATAAATTATAATTAATAAGTATACAAATAAATAATTTTAAGATGTAATGTACTGTAGTTAATGACAATGGCAACCTTGAATCTCATAGAAAAATCTCATAGAAAAATTATGCATTTGTCTTTTCAGAGGGCCATATGTTATCATTCTTTTAAGTAAGGAAGTTCAAATTAAAATGTGATGAATATGCTCATACTACTATATATAAAAGTTTGCAAGGTAATTAGAGCAATATTGACCGACCAGATGACAATGTGGACACATTCATAATGAAATTTATACCAGTAGACAGATACACATAGCATCACTGTAAGTAGAAAGTTTAAACTTTGTTTTTCAACTCCTTATGAGTGAACTGATTTTTCTTTAAATAGACAGATTTTAATGTATTCTGGATTAGGTCAAAGTTTAAGTCACAAATACTAACTTATTTGAATTTGAATGGTATTTCTTGACAGAGGGGCCATACTGTATATCAGTCTATGCAGCAATTTTCAACTTTTTATCGTCGTTATTTCAGGAGGTATAGCTTTATAAAAATGAAAGTTAACGAAGGTAAAGGAGCCGTTACCAGAATGAAAAAGGGGGCATTGTACCTAGATTTTAAAAGGTCATAACTTAAAAACCGCTTGGAATTTTTTTATTCTTCCTTTTGACATATCAAGGTATTTTAGAATTTTTTTCAGCAAAGTCCAAGGGGAATCATATGGGCATGGTGGTTGATTTGAGCCAGAGTGACCATAATCATATTCTTATTCTTTTTGCCAACATCAAGAACCAACAAAAACACTATGACAGTCAAATCCAGGCAGGAACCTAAAAGCAAACTAAATCACTGTAACAGAAGTTAAGGTTCCTTACTCCCAAAGTAACATAACAATAAATATTAAAATAAACTTATACAAGATTAAGATTATGGTATTAAAACATTGAAACTGTAAAAACTATTTAACTTTAAAATAGGAAAAAAAAAAGAAGTGGAGATGAAAAAAGATAGGACCGTACAATACGCGGCACAATGCAACTAAGCAGAGGGCTACATGACATGCCCTTTAACAGAGCACAGAATTGTTGGAAAAGAATCAAAGGTAATGGATTTTTTTTTACATTTTCTGGAAGTATTTCCCAGTCTTGGGAACAGATGATTGGAGAAATGGGGTCATTCCATGTCAAATCCACCAGATTTCAAGAAAGTTCTGTATGACCCTCTCAGATTTTGAAGAAACTCCAGAAGATTTATCGACTGTGTGAAAAACCAACACACAAAAACAATTAGTGTATAGGATTTGTAGTTCTGAGATATTGACTCCTCAAAAAAAAAGGGGGGGCATGGTTCTTCCACTATGACAGTCAAATCCAGGCAGGAACCTAAAAGCAAACTAAATCACTGTAACAGAAGTTAAGGTTCCTTACTCCCAAAGTAACATAACAATAAATATTAAAATAAACTTATACAAGATTAAGATTATGGTATTAAAACATTGAAACTGTAAAAACTATTTAACTTTAAAATAGGAAAAAAAAAAGAAGTGGAGATGAAAAAAGATAGGACCGTACAATACGCGGCACAATGCAACTAAGCAGAGGGCTACATGACATGCCCTTTAACAGAGCACAGAATTGTTGGAAAAGAATCAAAGGTAATGGATTTTTTTTTACATTTTCTGGAAGTATTTCCCAGTCTTGGGAACAGATGATTGGAGAAATGGGGTCATTCCATGTCAAATCCACCAGATTTCAAGAAAGTTCTGTATGACCCTCTCAGATTTTGAAGAAACTCCAGAAGATTTATCGACTGTGTGAAAAACCAACACACAAAAAAAATTAGTGTATAGGATTTGTAGTTTCTGAGATATTGACTCCTCAAAAAAAAGGGGGGGGGGGCATGGTTCTTCAAGATGTGCGAAAAAATTGTTGATTTGCTCTGGCAAAAACCCACTCTTTGTATGTAGGAAATATTCAAATTTTTTTTTTTTTTTTAGCTATTTTTAAAATATTACTATTAGTGAAGTTGTGAAAAATATTTAATTCATTGAATATTAGCTAAGAAGGTTTTGAGAAAGCAGCTTCCAAAATTCCAAAATTAATAGTTTAATATTAAAATTTGTACTGTATTGTATTTTTAAAATAATTTTAATACCTTTCAGTTAGATTTACAGTAGTACTTCTTTCATAAACTGCCAAAAAACCTGAAATTCAAAAATCCTAATATTTAGACATTTTGAGTGCTAGCGGAGACAAATGAAGGGTCTTGCCGGAGCCGGTCAAAATTTAGTTTAGCAGCTTGCTTGAGCATTGCCAAGGTTGTGACCTTAATGGAGATCCTTCCCTCCCAGCTAACATAAGCACTGTATGATGATGAAATAAGTTTCATGGGAGTGTATATAAGAAAGACAATGATTCAACCAGCCACAAACACTGTTTTCCTCTAGACAAATTTATGCACGCAATTGGTCAAAAAGTTTTGTCGCCAAAAAATTTGCATGAGAGCTTTGATATTTTCCATTACACAAGCGAAAAATTTGTGCAATAAATTATTGCTGTGTTGCCACTGACCTGTCTGTGTGCCATGGTAATGAATATATAATCAATTTGATTCTGTGCTCATGAGCGCGATGACATTTTTTCCAGAGCTCTGATTGACTGTCCATTATTTCACTTCCAAAAGTAAAATCTCCAAAATTTGCACACAAAGCAAACCACCGAAAGTGAAAATGCAAACAACCTTGAGAGGACCTGCGCATGAAACTTAAACTGCATGGTACGCATGGGAACCAGTCAATTCGAGCGGATGCTACTTCGAGTGAAGGCCAATTCGAGCGGATTCGAGCAAATTCGAGCGGAATTTTTTTCAAGCGGATGCTAGTTTGAGCGGAAGAAGATCCACTTGTGCGAACAACAACCTGTGCCAGTTATATATACGAATTACTTCAAAATTTCCTATTTTTGAGCTAAAAATTTGACATTTTCAAAGGGGAAGGGGCACACAAGTTTCAGAATAGATAAGTGAGTAGCATAACTCAATTACAAATATATAATTCTGAAAAAAATAATGGTCACTCGTCTTGTGTGTGTGCTTCTCGTGCACTCTAGTAAAACATACACTTTCTTCTTTTTTAAGCTGAAAAGTGCGCAATTCTATTATAGTTTTAACTTGTTAGCGGCCATCTTGGTAGTAGGAGTTGCCAAGACTGTAATTCAAACATGGAGTAATTATCAAAAGTACTAAAAACCTTTCAGAACCTTAGTAATCAGAGCATTTTTTTGCATTTAAACAAACAAATACAAGAATACGGCGACGATAAATTCGCCCTTGTTGTTATAGTTCACACTAAATGCATCCGCTCGAACTGGCATCAGCTCGGACTGACATCCGCTCGAATTGACTGGCACCCGTACGCATAATCTAAAACGCTTCCTCTTTGTCTTTGTGCAACAAACTTGCTTACATGAGAAGTTTTGCAAACAAAAAAATTTACTTATTTTCCGCTACATGAACGAAAATATTTGGATGCAAATTTTGATGGGGGGACATGTCATTCGTATGTGTACATTCATCGGTTCGATTCTGCAGTAATGGACATGATTAAATCCTTTTCCCAAGCCACATTGGCTGCGCATTATTTTGCTTTGGCTTTGCAAAAAGTAGAACATGTTCTCCAAAATTCGCCAAAGCGAAGTAACCTACTGTAGCCTCGGCCTAGCCTACTAGCTAGGCCCTAGGCCTACCATAAGAAGAAAAAAGTGAACAATCTGGTGGTAAAGAACTTGTGCATGAAAATTAAACTGTGCATGCGTAGATCAATCAAACAAAGGCCTGGACTTAGGCCTAGGTCTAGGCTAGGCCTATAGGCAGGTTTAGCTTAGCCTCTAGGCCTCTAGGTAGGCCTAGGCCGCTAGGCCTACTTACTAGGTACAGGGACCAGCAGGCCGCTAAGATTCCGCAGTAACAAAAACCAGGGAGTTGTTACAGAAGAAATAATTTAAACCGCTAAAAAAAGAAAACAGTTCTTCTAATCTTAGTTACCTTTCTAATGGGGAAGGAACCCTGCCTGCCTCTCTGTCTGGACAAGACTGTTATAGTATAGCAAAGCCTAGCTAGGCCTAGGCAAAGATACTAGAAATACAAGATAGAGTTAGTTAGCCGTTCTCCACACAAAAAAGTGTTCCACCGAAATGCATGGTGGGAATACAAACAATGGGACGACCCCTACAGCTGGATCTAAAAAAACTTCTGCCAAACTTTCGTTACCAAGTCGTCGCGTATCATTTATTATCAATTCTCAATTAAAAAATTGTACACCGCGATGCGCTATGGCGATATACGTTATTGGAGGGCGTGCTGTGCAGTAAATTGCAACACATCATACAAACAGGGTCATAATTTATATCGATTTCCAAAGGATAGAGAAAGGTAATATATTGCACTGACCATTAAACCAAAAATTAGCTATATATATTATAAATATATATTAACATTTTGTTTTTTAAACTTGACATATGAATTAGCCTAGGCCTATTGACTTGCGTAGCTAAGATATTGAAGAAAATAAATAAATAATTAGACTAGCTTAAAATAATGAAAAAAAGTACTAAATATTACTCGTTCGTATAATAACGCTAGTATTGTATGCAGTTAGTTATTTATGAATGACGTGAAAATGGAGCTCTTTTGGTAAAGGAAATTTAATAATATTATACAGGTCTCTAACTCTAATTACTTAAGACCCCTTCTTGGACCGGGATTTCCATGGTCTACATACCTAGCATAACCTATATCCGCTTTTTAGTCTCTAATTAGAATAAAAGCCGAATTT
>NW_022699919.1:567223-567559 GCF_011630105.1 Anneissia japonica | reverse complement strand
CTCACTTTTAACTAGCCCCATGCCCAGATCTACAGGCAACCATCTATGCAACAAACCCCGATGCAAAATTTGTAAAATCCTCATCATCGATCAGACCATTCGTATCACTAACCACTCCATAAAACCTCCCAACCTCACATGCGATTCTCACAACATAATTTATTTAATAACATGTAATATTTGTAACAAAGGCAATTACGTTGGCGAAATGAACCCTCTTAGATTCCGCATTAACCAACACAAACACGACATTAGGAAAAACGCCCCTGACAAAACCGTAGCCCAACATTTTAATTTGCCCCATCACTCTATTAACAATCTGCGTGTTACCATTAT
>NW_022699919.1:563733-567164 GCF_011630105.1 Anneissia japonica | reverse complement strand
ACTCATGGCCTTAACAAAGATCTTGACTTTCTAGCTGACTTCACCTTTCACCTCTAAACTGTTTATTCTGGCCCATATTCTCCCACCACTGCTATCTCTCTATTTGTCACTGATCTGTAATAGTTTATATTGATTGTTATTTGCCATATACATTTAAGCCTATGCTGTTTAATTAGTCTTTAAGTGCTGTTTTGAGTCATTTCAATTGTAACCCTTAAGAGGGGAGCAGGCGCTCCCGAAAATTTGGTTTTTTAAAATAAAATATATGCTTCAAAGTAGTCCCCTTGTGAAGAATATTATTTCTGTTCTGCTTACTTATTTTATATATATTGAAGCATACGTGGATTGGATATCTTTTGATCATCACCAACATGTTATATGTATATATATATATATATTTATATATAACAATTATGAAAAAAAAATATTAAAAATTACTCGACATTACTGAGACTTAAAGGAGAGGACTGCATTGGTTTTGGGTAGAGTGGTGTGGATCTAACGTCATGGCTGGAACCCAAAACCCTGTGGAAATCAGTACATTTTCAATTCGTTTACCTTGCGTAATAATTTTTACACGTCGAGTGCAAAATTAAGTTTCATTGGAATTTTACATTTAACTTAGTGGTTGAACACAATAGTTCAAAGTACATAAACATATCCATGTAATCGATTTTTGAGGTCAACACAGTTCCACGCATTTGCATATCAAATAGGCCTATGACGATTCAAAATGACTATGACGATTGTAAAATATTGCCTACTCTCTGTCGCGTCATATCCAGATTATCTACAACTCCATACCAGTAAGTCACCTTCATTTGATTATCTTAGGCCTTAATTGTTTTTATATTCATTGAAAATATGTTGATTTGTATACAGGCGGTAGACCTATTATTAGGTAGAGCTTAAACGAGAAATACTGTAATGGTAGATAGTATCGAAATGGTAGATAGTATCGAAATGGGTGCGGCTAAGTATAGCAAAGCGCCTATTATTGCCTTACAATATTTTGTCATGATGCAATTTTATTGTAATGCAATTTATTTGATATCCCTATCCCTGCTGCTGCTGTTACCGCCTTGATCGAGAGGTGAGGTTCGAATTCTATCAGAGACACTATTTTCATACAAGGAACTTTCATTTGAAGTGATATGCTTGGTATGACAATACATCATATTCGAGAAATTTTATCATTAATATCTTTGTTTATAATTAATTGTGTGTACGGTGCAACACCTGTCTCTTATACACATCTAGATGTGTATAAGAGACAGATGTTTTTCGGTCTTTCTACGCTTAGGTAAGGAGAGCAAACGGTGAATTTTAGGCTAAACGATCTATATCTAAAATAACAGATATTACCTTTTCTATCGGTGTAATATTAACATTTGATATCCCCGAGGGAATTATATTTTTTTCTCAGGACTATATTTTCCTTCGAAAAAAATATAATTCCCTCGGGGATATCAAATGTTAATATTACACCGATAGAAAAGGTAATATCTGTTATTTTAGATATAGATCGTTTAGCCTAAAATTCACCGTTTGCTCTCCTTACCTAAGCGTAGAAAGACCGAAAAACATAACGCGTTGAGCTCCGTTGTGAAATTTTCAATATGCAAAAGTAGGCCTAGGCCTAGACCTAATTTGATGATTTCTTGGCCTTACAATATTCACTGAGTGGGCCTACATTAACGGATGAATTCACAACAAATTTTGTACACCGAGAACCCTTTTCGTCAATTATTCTTTTTTTATGTTCACAAGATGTGTATAAGAGACAGTATATATATTGTATATTATTATTATTATATAATCAAACTGGTGGTGTGCATAAGCTGCGCGTGTTATGAGACTTATTGTAATGTTTACATTTGTGAGTAATCCTTGATTTTAATTTGATTTTATTTATTTGTATTTAAAAAAAAAATGAAAGACGTCAAAAAACTAATGGCGATATTGGGTCCCTCTAAGTCTCAATTAATGGACTTTAATTTCAGAGGGGTTCCTCAGACAAAACTGGTAACATAGATAACATTTTATTACATATTCTCGAAGAGGGCTAAAATGCAGCAAATATATGAAATAAATACAAATGAATTGGGGAAAACGTCAGCAAACCGGCAGCAGGTGATAGCTGTGAAAGAGGGTGATCCTTCAATACATTTACAGATGCATTTGATAGGCTCAGGCAAGCTATTACAGTCTTTCGTACCCAATAAAGAGGAGATCTTGCATGACACTTTTGGTGTTTGAAGGTTTGTCTTACTACTGCTGAAAGCTTATGATGTAAATAATCAGGGAACCCATCATAATAGTGTTAGAGTCTTAGTTGTTTTGCTGTAACTGTTTATATTCAGCATGTTCAATTTATTACAATCTGAGGAAGTCAGATGTAGGCCTACCAAGTCTTTTGTCTGAAATAAACCTAATTGTATTGTTTTGTAAAATTTGAAGGTTTTTTTAGCCCCAAGGAAATACCAGAGTAGAATAATCAAATAGGCCTAAGCATAAAACGATTAAAGAGCAAATGGTTTTCTTTACATTAACATTCACAGCTTGTCTGTATAGAAATTTGAGTCTGCGGTTAGTTTCTGCATTTAACGTATTGGCAAATCAATACCAAAATATTTTACCTTTGAAGTTTATTTAGCTCCAATTCCAAATTGTATGATTAAAGGCGCTGAGCGTTGGTCACTGAATAACATACAATGGCAAACCAGTACAAAGTACAAACATCTCTACTCCCTGAGTATACCTAGTGTGCTCTACCGGTACTGTACTTTGCGCGCAAAACTAGTACTGTACATAAATGCCACAACATCCTACCAGATACTATACATGATACGTATAATGATGTATACAATAAATAATACCATCATTTATTATTTAAATCTTTTCGAATTGTGTTCGAAAGTTTCAATTCAGTTGTTTTACAATAACCTTATAATACATTTTGTTTCACTTCTTGACAATATAATTTCGCACAAAATGAAGTATACATTTTATTTATTTAAAAATAATTGCTTCCGTTGATTAATGGGCTCCTTTGAATTACCTCCCCTCAAAAGCATGCGTTAAGAATATATCCCTCGGGGCATTAATTATTTGAATACATACAACGGGTCTTTCTTAAAATCAGTCACTCCATGAGTAGTGCATTTTACCTCCGCCCTCTTCCTGATATCAACAATACGTGTGGGTGATTATATTTTGTGTGCTGGATGGTAAGTTCAAGGTAGAAAAATCGAATTTCCATGACCTTGACCTCTGAACATTTTTGCCATTTATACCCAATATTATATTCTGCTTTGAAAAATTGTAACTGCATGTGCAGGCCTTTACCTATCCAGGTTGCCAACTCTCTCCATTTCATTAACTTTTTTCACAGTTCCAAAATGGGTCAGTTGTCAATACTGTCAATTGTC
>NW_022699919.1:560845-563637 GCF_011630105.1 Anneissia japonica | reverse complement strand
AAGCAATATGGGAATTCTCTCCCAGATTCCATAAGGCCAAAATTTCTACTAAGCTCTTTAAACACATAAAGTTAAAGAATATTTTATGAATGCGGCGTAAAATGTAATGTAAGTCTTTTTCATAATTTGGCGCTTATAACATTTTTGGAGGCTTCAGTGTGGCGCTTATTCGAGAGCGGCGATTATTAAAAAAATATTGGCGTGGCGGCTCTCATTGGTTATTTACCCGATTTCGTCACTCATCATGGAAATTTAGTTCCACAATGGACCTATTAATAAGATGGTTCCACCGTGCATTTTTATTTCCATCCGTGCATTTTCTTTCCACTCGTTTTTCCCATTGCACGGTGCCTAGAATACGATACAATTACGCCCTATTGGTTAAAGAGACGCTGGACTGTTCTATTTAGAAAAACAAATGACTAGAATCTCCATTCAGAAAAAGGTAGATTTTTGGAATAAAATATGAATGTCTTTTAATGGAAAGAATATCTTCATTCGTTGAAAGGCTGACTGTTATATTCAACCAGGCTCCGCCTCGTCAAATGGAACAGTCACTCTTTCAACGAATGAACTAATATTCTTCCCGTTGCGCTCATAAATATTCATTATTTTTAGACAGTAATATGATATGTTTTTATTGTTGTATTTTATGAGATTATTCTTTTTTTATGTTCACATTTGAATTGTATTTTATGTATATGAACCAAACAAATTCAATCAATCATTCAAAGCAAAGCAAAGGCAGCCCCCCGCAACCAGCCAAGTCATCATCAACAAACTATGTATCATTTTGTGCTCTTAGTTGTTCTACTATTATTAAGATCAATTGAAGTATAATAATGCTAGATTTTTTAGCAATGTTTTAAACCTTGTGTAGCATTGATTATTTTATAGAAAACAAATGATTTTTAATTTCAGAAATAACGTAACGTGCTGAAAACTAAACATGGCTAGTGCTATCGATAAAAAGGCGTCCGATGAAGGTAAACCAAGTGGAATTAAACCTTCTTCTGTATTAAATTTGAAATGTAAATCATATTATAGTTTTTTGGGTGGTCAAAACACTGCTGGTCAAAACACCTATAAGATTGACAAGGTAAATGAGAAAAAAAAATTATTTGGTTGGTATCTATCTTGAAAACGGGGTTTCCAACCTGTTCAATACAATATATAATAATAATAATAATAATAATAATAATAATAATAATAATAATATGGATGGTTGAGGTTTGGTCCGGGGATTGACGTTGTACATAGATAGGCCTGGTAATAAAAATCGCTTTCATGAATATTGAGTATTGATATTGCTTACATTTATTTGCAGATATAATTTTCTATTAATACTAATATCTTTAATTTATTTCATAGAAATATCGGAGAATGAGACCTTCAAAACTATAAAAGCAATTTTTTCAAGTTGGTATGACGCCAATAGGTGTCTTCCTATGTTGAGAGTGCTGTTCAGAGATCATGTAGAACCTCCAGTACTAAAAAATATAACTCTTACAATTAAGATTCTGGATCAACTGATTAAGGGTGGGCATCTGAGTTCAACAAATCTTAGTATAATTTGTGATACTATCAGAGTTACTAAACATTTTGGTCTGCAAGCGAAGCTTGAAAAATTAAACCCGATATTCCAGGGTCTTAAGGAAGGAACAATAACAAAATTCACACCTCACAGACAAAATCTAATGGCATTTGGAATGATACTAAATGATGCCAATGTGATAAGGATAGATGGAATGTATAATCAGCCCCTTAAGGATTATGACAACGCCTGGGAAATGATTACTGACCTAGAAGACGAAGGGGAAATCCAGGAAGGCAATATGGAGTCATTAAAGGAAAAATTAAGAACGCTAGGTCTTCGTCTGGCATTGGGGAAACTAACAAAAGGTAATACAGTATGCACATCTTTTATAGAACATGCTAATGTTATCATACCGATGTAATCTTCGTTTATTAAAGGCTAATAAAACGCCAGTCTACTAAATTGGATACCACATTACGCTCTTATTCAAATGCATTTATGTTTCCTTTTCAGGAAAAGTTAGCACTTGTTGTTAGTATAAGGCAGTCCCACTCATCAATTTTCCATTTGATACCTTTGTTTTTTTCATAAGAACAAGTAAAATTTTGCCCAGGCTCAATCCAGTGTTCTTATGTTTTTGCAAATTTCAGGCTCAAAATGTTCTTATTTTGTTCTTAATTTGCACATTTTTCAAAGATAGAAAATTATTATTGTAGAGACGTATGTTACTGTACTGTTTTATAGTAAAGCAGAAAGGTCCACTGATTAATTTCAGATAAGATATAATACATACCGTACTCCAAGTATCGAAATGCACGCCATCGTGTCGGTATTCAATATTTCGACATTAATTATGTCATCATCAGGAATATAGTAACATTTATAAGATCAAAGGATTTTAATTGTTTTTACAAGACTATACAATATAAACAATGTGATTGTGACGTAGGCTAATTATAATTTGTTGTAATGGCAGTATTAGATATTCAAAACAAATATTTTTCTATATTTATAGCTATTGAGGCTCCTCGAACATGAATTCTGCGTGCGCACCTGAGTACCTACGGCATCTACGACACCTGCACTCACTCACGGTACCTGTTGCACCCAATGTTGTTGAGGTTGACAACCGAAAACGTTTGCTCATTTGATAAAATATGCAGTACCTGGCAACATTTTTTTATTTTTTAAAATTTTTTTGTAACAACGTGTCGTAATTAGAAAATCCAAGGGGTGTATACCGATTTGTCTCATA
>NW_022699919.1:538886-560703 GCF_011630105.1 Anneissia japonica | reverse complement strand
TATATATATAGGCCTATATAAAGACACAGAGATTGACACAGATTTTTTTGTCATCACGCGTCCTACGAAACTCTTACCAAACAGCACTGTCTGTGGTTCGTGGTCAAGATTGGAGACATAAAGGAACAATTTCTACCGTGCATCAATGGCTTGTTGATAGATTTAACACAGTGGCTTTTTGCCACGATACACCTAATAAGTGTTTGTAATCGTTAGGGAAATAAAATAGCTTTCTTGAAATTCCTAAATATTTAGTATAAGAGTCATTTTAAAATTTAGGCTACAGTGAAAGAAATAGAATCACTGTTCATTAAAGAGTATGTATAATATGTGTGATGCTATGATTTTTTTTTCTTATTAATCGATGTCCCTTTGGTTGTTTATGGTGTTTATTATTTTGTGGTACGGTAATAAAGTTGAAAATAAGTTAAGAAAGAGATAGTTTATGGTATGCTTATGTGTTATTATTTTGCCCTGAGACCTGTTATGCGAAGGCAAATATTTTTAGGCCCTATATAGGATATAGTTTTGCTAATGTTTTGTATTTTGTCACGAGTGATATGATTGGAGAATTTTATATTATGATATAAGATGCTTAGGTTAGAATTTTGCTGGTGTAGTGAAAAGGTGTGTATTAAAACTTTTTGGTAGATTTTACACAGTGGTTTTGCCACGATACACTTATTATAATAAGTGTTTGACAGTAATCATTACAGAAGTAAAATAGCTTTCTTGAAATTCCTAAATATTTAGTGTAAGAGTCATTTAAAAAGTTTAGGCTACAGTGAAAGAAACAAAATCACTGTTCATTAAAGAGTGTGTATGAAACACTTGTGATGCTATAATTTTTTTTATGAATGATGTATCTCTGATTGTTGTATTGTGTTTATTATTTTGTGGTACAGTAATAAAAGTTAAAAATAAGTTTGGAAAGAGATAGTTTAAGGTATGTTTCAGTGGCGTAGCAACGGGCAGTGCACTGGGGCCCAGGGCTATTAGGGGCCCATTCATAAATAGACCTAATGCCCCTCAATTATATTCGTTTTTAGAGTATAGTAATTATTGATTACTGTGTTGATTTTAAATCAATGGTGTATTCAAGGGTGCCCCAGCACCAAATTTCAAAAATTTTTAAAGAAATAGGGAAAAAGGAATTTATATTAAAATCTGAGAGTCTGAGAGTGCCACATTTCCGGTGCTATAATCATACATTTTCTTACCTCAGTCCCAACCAGGGTGGTGCTGAAGTGGTCTTCATTGTGTTATTATTTTGCCCTGAGACCTGTTATGCTAAGGCAATTTAGGCCATGACAGGATATAATTAATACAACATGTAACAATCTGTTTTTTAAATGGTCGTGTTTAGTGTTTAAGGACATTATCATAAATATAAAAATTAATAGTAATAAGAATGGTCAACAGTACAACAAAACCATTACAAAACCCTCAAAAACATTTTACAAATGGGTTCAGTCTCAGACTAAGGCCAACTCAGACCGCGTGCGACGCAGTCCGACCAGATTTATTGTCGTGAGAAATATTAAACATGTTTATAGTCTACCAGAAATACGGATTCCATTGGACAAAATTGTGACAATTCATTTTATGATCGTGCGACGCAGCCCGACCAGATATCGTCTTGAGAATAGTCTACCAGAAATATGGATTTCAATGGACACAATTGTGACAATTCCTTTAATGATCGAAATAAAATCTTAATTATGTGTTAAACAACATACTAAACGTTTACCAAAGTAGGAACAGAAATGTGTTTTTTATAACCAAAAGTGTTGCACTAGGCCTACAGTATTTGTCAGTAGACTTCTACTCGATAAAACCGAAAGGTCCACTCATTAATCTCAAATAAGATAGTATAATACATAATTCACGCCATCGTGTCGAGATTATATTTCGACATTATGTCATCATCAGGAATGATATGCGATACGTACTGCGATTTCAGTGTGACCAGCGATGCAAATCAAATTATGCTGAAGACTGATAACAATTATTCTAAATTATGCCAAATTGAAAGCAACGCTATTCTTAATACTATTCTGGCCAGTGATCATGCCGACAGGATCGACAGGAGATCTACAGTAGCATATCTAGGGTACGTGGGGTGGTGGGGACGAACCCCAAAAATAGTTCCCCTCTCCCAATAAAAGCAAACCATGGTCACATTGTTAAAATTCGCCAATTACCCTTCAGCCAACCCACTCCGCATAACCATTTCAAGGCTCCTAGATACACCAAGAGGTCGGGAGGGGTGGGGAAGGAAAATGCTGATTTTCCCGACGGGAGAAAGTGGGAAGTTAGTGGTATCCAAGAACCCTCACAGGGGGTCTGGAGAACTCACTAATGACAGATTGAACAAATATGTTGAAAGCAATAATATTATTTATCAAATCAAGCTTGTTTCCTAAAGGGAGTTTGCACCCTACATAATATTTTTATTTTTTTCAATGTTCTATTGGAATACAGCAAGGCTCTCCATTATCTTCCTCACTTTTCAATATTTTTATGAATGACTTAAGTTAAGAGTTAAATCAAAGCAAAGATAGTGAGAAAATCCAATTTGAAAATTGTTTTATTAACCATCTTTTATATGCTGATTATTTATTATTAATTGGCGATACAGTTAAAGGTTTACAAAATTTAATAATAAACTCGAATGTTTTTGTGATACATGGGGTCTGTGGGTAAACATCAATAAATCCAAAATAATGGTATTCAAAAAAGGAGGTAAATTAAGGCAATTTGAAAAATGGTTTTTCAAGATATATTTTAGGTATTGGAAAAAGCGCCCATAGCGTCGCTGTAAATGAAGGCAGGGTTTCCTTACGTGTTGATTGCTTAATTTCAAATTTTCGCTTTTAGTTATATATCATTGAAATTGACAAAAATAGATTTCTTTTTAAATGCTACTCTTTTCGATTGAGAAAAATTAACAGAAATGAATCTTGTTGGGCTAAAAATTTTAAACATTTACTCTGTTACACTGGTTACGGTTACATTTGGCATAACCAGGAATTTCAAAACATAAATAAAGTTATTCATGAATTTAAATTGAGATTAATTGATTTGGAAAAGTACTTTGAACAATTTTCTTTACTTTAAAAATTAAAATATTTTAAATTATTTAAAACAAAATCGAATTAAGCTACCACACTAAACATAAAAGACTTAAAACGTAGAAAACCTATTACAAAAATTCATCTAGGCGTTCTTGATTTATAAATCGAAAAGGGAAGATGGAACAAGACTCCAATTCAAAACCGTTTATGTAAATTGTGTAATTTAAATTTAAGTGAAGACGTATTTCATTTCATACTCGTGTGGCCGTTTTATGCTATCAGAACATCTTATAGGGCCTATACCTAAATTCTATTGTGCGTTTCCATCTTTAAATAAATTTTATTCGTTGATGAGTAACATTAGTATAACTAAAACACCGACAAATTATGTTTATTATGCTTACGGAGAAAGAAAATAATATTTAGCAACACAATAGAAAATGATGTATAAGTTGATTAAGGGCCAGATGAAGAATCTATAACATCTTATAGGGCCTATACCTAAATTCTATTGTGCGTTTCCATCTTTAAATAAATTTTATTTGTTGATGAGTAACATTAGTATAACTAAAACACCGACAAATTATGTTTATTATGCTTACGGAGAAAGAAAATAATATTTAGCAACACAATAGAAAATGATGTATAAGTTGATTAAGGGCCAGATGAAGAATCTGCCAGTTAATGTTAAGGATGAGTAATAGGCTAATTTAGCCTTTCCGCGTTTCTATGATTACTGTACTCAATGGGTTTTTCAAGTAATTTGAATCCGTATATTTATTTTGTGGGATGGGGGTCGGAAAGAACACTTATAGGAATGTATTTATGTTTCCATTGGCAATCCGCTCCACCCTGAAAACATTTTAATTTCACTTGCTATGTGTTATCTGAATTTGTGTTTTTATATGAAGTGCCAAAATAAATTAAATGAAATGTAAATAAATAAAATATGCAGATTGGGTTCTGTTTCCAACCATGCCTACTGGTATATGGACGTAGCCCGGAATGAAAAGTGATTTCCGAGACTTGCAACAAGTACTGTATCCTATGGAAGGCAATCCCCCACCATAAATACATGATTTGAAACGTACAATGGTACAACGTACTCACAGAAATAGCCAAGGAACTCGGACTTAAACATACAACGTACTCAGGAAATAGACAACGAACTCGCAATGTACTTGGACAAACGTACAACGTTCACACAAATACACAAACGAACCACTGACACAAACAAAACACAAGAAGGCGAACGGGCAAAACACAACGATACAACATACTCACACAACCGTGGCGCCAGAAATTTGCCGGCAAGGGGTCCGATGTGTCCGACGGATGGGTCCGAACCAAGTGAAGGGTTAAACACTAAATAATGAGACGAACATCAGGAATTAAGCGTATTCAAATGAAAAAAAAAATCAGATGGGCACTAGGGGCGGGCTTTTTTTAAAAAATCAATCTGTGTGCTAATCGTCGGACCAGAGGCTATCTTGGCATGCAGTGCCATAAGGCACAGATTAGACTGCAGAAGCTACAAACTTGGCTGCAAACTCACACATACCGCATTTTCGAAGAAAAAAAAAACCGTTACCGTATTGTTGTGAAAGCTTCAAATTATATTTTTAGCGGGGATTACCTTCCATATTATATTATATATTACAGTAGTTAAATTCTTAGCTAAAAAAAGTACATAAAATAACAAAATTTTAAAACTAAACATGAAACTCTTAAGTACTGTATAAAGGAGATAACCGTAAGTAGAAATACTGTAGTACTAGTGCTGCCGATGAGGCAGGTAGCTCTGAACTACGGAGACCCTAAAGGGACATGGTTAAAGAAAATATTAAACTATTTCGAGGGAACGAAATAATATTTCGTTCCTTCGAAATAATATTTCGGGGGAACGAAATCATTTCGAGGGAACAAAATAATATTTCTTTCCCTCGAAATATTATTTCGTTCCCTCAAAATAATATTTCGTTCCCTCGAAATATTATTTCGTTCCCTCGAAATCATCTCGAGGGAACAAAATCATTTCGTTCCCTCGAAATATTATTTCGTTCCCTCGAAATATTATTTCGTTAGCTCGAAATATTATTTCGTTCCCTCGAAATATTATTTCGTTCCCTCGAAATAATATTTCGTTCCCTCGAAATATTATTTCGTTCCCTCGAAATCATCTCGAGGGAACGAAATCATTTCGTTCCCTCGAAATATTATTTCGTTCCCTCGAAATATTATTTCGTTCCCTCGAAATATTATTTCGTTCGCTCGAAATATTATTTCGTTCCCTCCAAATATTATTTCGTTCTCTCGAAGTAATATTTCGTTCCCTCGAAATAATATTTTGTTCCCTCGAAATATTATTTCGTTCCCTCGAAATAATATTTCGTATGTACGCCCACAGTGCCTTCGGCGTCGGCTGTTCGTCATGAGTGGCGCAAGGATTTGCCCAACGGGGGGGGGGGGAGGTCCCCGGCTGGGGGTCCATGTCCAAGACGAAAGTAAAGTGGGTGTGGTAAATCTTCGATTGAAAGGTTTCGAAAGTTTATAAATTTTGACAATTTCAGGGTTTCAAAGGCTTAATTAATCGATATTAGAGTCTACTAATATGTAAAAAATAGGCCTACATAGAATTTTTGGAAGGAAGTTGAACCCTGTCTCTTATACACATCTAGATGTGTATAAGAGACAGGCTCTCAACGACGGGGAGCCCTATTAGGTATATATATATATATATATATATAAATGATTTTCGTTCCATGTCCCTTTAGGAGCTCCGTACTGAACAACTGCTTCAGTCGTCACAAATTTCAACGTACTGGGTACAGTGCCAACAGTAACGTCCTGGATTCATATCAAGGTTCATACTTTCTTGTGCACACTACAATCGGTGGATTTTCATAATAACCTCTTTTCTCAGCATATACACTTTTGAATTTTTTTCTCGTTTTAGTATTACTGTCATTAAGGATGCTTTTACATTGTTTGTCTCATTTTATGATTTCAATTTTAAAAATACCTAACTCAATTACTAAATATTTAGTATAAGTATGTATAATAATTTGTTTTATAATTTATATACTATATATCTTCATTATTATCATCATCATCATATTCATAATCATCATTACCATCTTCATTTTCATAATCACAAATTATTATTATTATTATTATTATTATTATTATTATTATTATTGTCATTATTCTTATAATTATTATTATTATTGCTGTAAATAATTACTGTATTATTATTACTGTCAAATTCATTATTATTATTACTGTCAATAATTACTGTATTATTATTACTGTCAAATTTATTATTTTTATAATTATTAGGCTTATTGTTATTAGGCCTATTATTATTAGGCATAATAATAATAGGCCTATTGATTTTAGGCCTATTATTGCTGCGAAGCAGCCAATTCATATTCTTGACAGCAATTTGACCTCTGAAAGGTCATTGTTTGTCAAAAAACAAGGGCCTAAGACGACTGAAAAGCGGAGTTTCCTTCTTTCGTTCTGCCAGGTAAAATCAATTACTTTAGGCGACGTTTGTAGACTTAACCAACACGTACCAACGTCCGCATGTCGCGCTAGCCTTATCCAACTCAAGGCCTAATGGTATAGGCCTAGCCTTGAAGGGACGAAGGTCCCAATGAAAAACAACGTCGCTCCTTGATAGCTAACATTGTCTATTTAATATCACAATAATTCATTATTAGATCTAGGCCTAGTTGTTTTTTGAATTGTACTCCACAAATCTCAGCCGATACCTCGCACAACTCGAGTAACGTCTTGTATCTATTGTCGTGACGTCATGGCTCGCTGACTCACACTTGCGATGTCTCGCACTTGTGATCAAATAACACGCTGGCTCGCACTTTGTCAACACTCTTGGCAGTCAATTCGCCCCTAGAAAACCCGCCCTTGGAAACTTGCCCCATAAAAAAAAATGTACACTTCCTAGACCATGCAGTCTTCAAAATGAAAATTGTAGCCTTTGGTAATCATGCTACATTTTCCACATACATAGACATTTTTGAAACTTTATTAAAAAAAAACCTAAACCATAATTCACCACTAGACACTTTTTGACAAAAATGAAAAATTACGACTTTGTCACCCAGTGAGAAGTGTTCTAATATAGAGAATGGGTCGTGTCTCATATTATTTGTTATATTTTTATTATTCATTATTTTCACTTGACTCGCATAAATAATTTTGTTCGAAGAGCATTTATATGCAGTTGTACTTCGCAGCACTTCACTTGCAATTTGCAATTTCTAGTTGTTATTAAATATTTCCTCCATGGTATTACCTCCGTGGTATTCTGTAAGAATGTAGGCCTACTTGAATTCAGCCATTTTTCTATGGCTGATCTTTAGTATTAAATTATTTTATAATTTGATAATATTTTGTTTGCGTATTTTTTATGATTCCAATTTTGTTATTTTTATCATAGTCAGGCATGTTTTTATAAAGTAATTACCGGTAACTTTTCGCGCTTCTATGCGCTACCATTTTACCGCCGTAGAAGAAGTAACGACCCATAGGGGTCAGGTTTAGGTCATTATAGGAGATCATATTGTGTCACTGCGCATGTCTGTTATTGAAACTTCCATTTTGTAGATTCATGTGCATGTTGCACAGTCACCGTACCGGGAGATTTCAGACACAAAAGTATACTTATTTTAATTGCTAAATCCCTCGACGTCATTCGTTATTTTTTTGTTTTCAAAGCGTTTATAATAGAGATATTTGATGACTTTTTCTGAAGATATGGCTTCCACTAAAATTGTGAAAGACCGTGACGAAGAGATGATGGAAGCAACAGACGGCGAAGTTCCGAAAGACAACGAAGAATCAGAGAAAGAAAAGATGCAAAAAAAGGAACTTGAGACAGATTCAGTTACTTTAGAAGGTTCAAAAACTCATTATTTTCTTATAGATTTTCTAGGCGAGGCATTATATGAAAAATGACGGACGGTATATTGTATTTTAACAATAGTAAATCCTAGGCTAGGCCTACATGACAGCTAACCACCTAGGCCTAGCTAGGCTCTAGAGGGCCAGCCTAAGTGAATAACCGGCTAGGTAGAATGTAGTCTAACTACTAAGCCTAAGCTAGGCATAGGACTGGCCCTAGCCTAGCTAGATGTACACTGTTTTTAGTCTAGGCTAGGCTAGATAGGCAATGGCAGTAGCTAGAGGCGTTTCTGGGCACCTATTTTCACGCAAATTGTAGCTGGTTTTCAAGATGTCCTTCACACAAAAATACTTACTTATTACAGTATGATAGGTTGGTAGGCTAGTCAAACCTCCTGGATACTCACTTGACTGGCCCAGCCTAAGGAATAGTAAAAACTAAAAACAGAGGAGCAAACATCAATTTTGAAAGAATTTGAGCAATGCCAGACCACACCCACTTATGGTCTAGTCAGCCTCCACATTTTACAGTTGTAAATTAAATAACATTTTACCCTTTTTTGTCTATTATTTTCTGCTACATTTTATCATAGCATATAAAAAAATGAATTGAGATGATTGTCCTTAGGTTTGTTGTCTTCAATAACCTTTTCCTCATTCTTGTATTTTTTTTTATATTTTTTTTTTTGCTTTTAATAATTATGTAATAAATTTATGGATATAAATAAATCATATAGGCCTAGGTCTAAAACCATTTATGCCAGAGATAATGTATCAATTCTATATTTTGACTATTTTACAGATTTCAAAGAACATGTCAAACAAATTGAAAAGGCTGTTTCAACAAAAGAGAAGAACTACTTAACTCGTGTTTTAAGGGCTTTGACTTCAACACGAAGGAAGTTGAACCACCGGGTATTACGCAAGTTTATTGTGGGCTTCTTCCCCACTGTGCATCCCACAAAAGATTTATTATTAGAATACTTAGATGAGGTGAGTATAATAAATAATAATTTTAATAAAAATGTATCTCTTTTCTCTCTAGATTCAATATAATTCCATTTGAATCTAGGCAGAAATTCTTCATCATTAGACCTTGATTTCCTCCTCAACACGATCTAGGAGAGCAAACGAGGTACTAAAACAAATGACAAAAATTGTATCATATTTTGCATTAAACTAAATTTAACTCATAATTACATTTGATAAAACGTTTAATTAAGTGGATTTTATGCGTTCTTCCAAAAACTTTCAAAAAGGTAGGCTAAACCATTGTCTGGCGAAAAATTCACTTACAACATGCATATTAATAATAGTCAAAACATATTTTACCCCGTTTGAAAATGGACGGTTCTAAGTCGCCCACCTCAGTGTATGCAAGTGGCCTCACTTGCATGCAAGCTTGAGATTCGGTTCCCGTTTCTTGCACGCAACGATCGAGGTAGTGGTCTTGTTAGTAACTCCCAAGTTATCCCAAGTCAGATATGTTTTTAACAATGCAAGTTAAATTTTAATAGTAAACAAAATATAGTATACCTGTACCTCTCTCGATTTAGAGGACCTAGAGTAGAATTTACACCACTAAAACTAGAGATGAAGATGCATCTCCATCATACCATAGACTATCCAGTATTTGTGTACAGGTAGACAGCGTAGACAACTTAATTTGATACTTAAGCCTGCATGTAACAACACTAACTTACTGTACATTTTAATTAGATTTGTGATTTGTAATATATTAATGTACTGTAAGATTACGAGCTGAAAAATATTGATGCTTCTTTAGATTTAAGCCTAGTCCATCCCGGTCATCAGGTCACGGTGTACGATCAAATTTTGTAAACACACACACAGGCCTAGGGTCTATGCTACATATGCAGTGTTCTCACCACGGTGGTCGGTGCTGGACGGCCCCGACCACCACTCGAAATTTCTGACCACCACTCCCATACTGCCAACCACCACTATTTTTGCAATGAGAAAAACAACGTAACAAAATACTTTTGTTACATACAGTAGGGAGTGTCTAGACAATGAACATGCTAGCTACGTTAGATAAGACAAAGATATCAATTAACGTCTCCGTGGTTACGTTAATTTGAAACCCTACTACGTTACTAAGGCCTAGCTGTAGGCTTATAACTGTCTGTAGGCCTAGCATTGCTTGTTCAGTTCAAATCGTGTCCGCTCAAGCCGAACGAATAGCAATTATTTAACATCGTCGCCAATCAAGGAATAAGACACAACAACGACGAAGTTAACTCTGATATGTCTGAAATTTAATCTATCTTTAGAGATCCCGCCACACGCAGCCAGCACACTCTCCAATCACATGTTAAAAACAAAGTAGTACTTTCTTGTTTGGGTGGCGGCGCAAGCCTCTTTTCTTTCCTAGTACTATTACCATATTAATCCGCGATAGTCGCTAGAGCATGCAGCAATAAACAATGCACAATGCGACGCTCGTGTACAGTAGTACTGCAAGCGGCGATGACATTTGGTAATACATTTTCAAAACTGTACCTGCTATATTGACAATGAAAATATTTTACAAGAAGTAAGTCATCACAAATAATACTATTAATCAATTTAGGCCTGTACTTTGTAGGCCTAGGCTAGAGGCCGAAGCTACATTAAAGTCGGGCTCCGGAGGAAAAAAAAAATTTGATATGTTGTAGAACTGATTTTTCTAAGACAGAAAAAAGTTTTCTGACGACAAACTGGTGAACGGGGAATGAGATACAGATTTTTGAATATTTAAAAACTGGGGGGGGAAAGGGGCGTAACTGCCAATTTTTACACCTTTTCCCCCCCAGTTTTTAAATATTCAAAAATCTGTATCTCATTCACCGTTGCTCAGTTTTTGATCAAACTACTTTTTCCCGTCAGTTCTCCAACATATCAAAAAATTGTTTTCCTCCGGAGTCTGACTTTAAGGGCTAGGCCCCTAGGCCTAGGCCTACTGAACTGAATAGGCCTTCCTAGCTAGGCCTAGTTCACCTACCACTATGATTTTCGGTTTGGCCTAAAATTTGGGTGGCGAGTTAGGCCTGTAACCCCACCCCCCGTCGGCGTCCACCCCCGGTGGTCAGGGTGGGCGTGGTCGCCGACCACCACTCCTAACCTGCTGGTGAGAACCCTGCATATGTGCTGTCTGTCTTTATTAATTTTGTTATAAACTTAAGTCAGATTTTGGTAAAACATTTCGTTATGTTTTAAATAATAATATTAGGATCATGTCTACTTTCTCAAATTTACTGTATAATGGGAGCACATAACCACAGGATCTGTGACATAACTTTTTGGAGAGATGTTTCAAAAGACTGTTAAAATAGGCTGATTTTGCCATTGAGACATGCGCAGCAAATAGGTACTTTCTGTGATAGTGGATACTTTTCCTCAGTATCAATAAATAACAGTACACGAGGGGGCAAGAGATAGACAAATTTGTATATTTTTACATGCATAAAAACTTGGATTCAAAATAACCTACAATATGTAAAATAATGATAAAATTATAATGTAACCATGGATATGATATTCATTTTTAAGCAACCAAGTACATTGCTTTAGTTGACTTACCAAAAAAAATTGAGAATGGTTTTGCAATATCAAGATTTTTATGTACACTTTCAGAGGGTGGTAATGTTGATAATTGTGAATGAGCCCATAGGCAACACACTGTATCTATGTTTGTCTCTCTAATCAGGAGTAAAAATGGGTACCAACATAAACAGACTGCTATGCTGGAGGAGTGGTGAACCCCCCTCCCCTTTTACAGCCCTCCACAGTCCGGTCCAAACACCAGGTTAAGAGGGACGGGAAACTGTCCTGTGAGCCCAAAGCTTCAGATTTCAACCTTTACATAGTGTTTAGCTGGCAAAGTATCGGTATGGCACACTAAAAGTCACTTGTTTGATTCCCGCAACATTACCAATTCTTTGCTTCCATCTAGTACAAATATTGTCATCTAGAATATGCAAAATTAGTCAGCACATTACAACACATAATAAACAAGCCAACATATGGTGGTGTTTATACACTGTAATCATTGTTTTTATATTTGTTGCTTTTGTTTACCTGTAGCCAATGGAAACTGATACAAGCCTGGTCTTTAAACTTCGCTCAGGAAAGACTGCTAACGGCCCTGTTTTGCCAGAGGTTGAGGTTTACATCCACCTACTTGTACTCGTCCATCTGTTGGATACCAACAGGAACAAAGACGTAAGTGTTTACTCTCTGGTTCTATATCAGCAGTTTTCAAACTATGGGTCACAACCAAAAAATTGTTTGCCAAATAAAACTTGAGGATTGTAATACTCCTGAGGATTTTCAAAAAATTGAATTTTATATCCTCCTGAAATAAGTAAAGAGAGCATATTCTAATTACTTATTTAAACATTTTTTCTTCTGCTGTGTTAATGACGCGTTTTGTGTAACTGTTTGTTTAACATTCCAGAAAAGCGGGTTGCCACAAAAGTGTCTTGGACGTTTGGGTCGTCGCTGGCCAAGAAGTATAAGAACCGCTAATTAGGCTAATAATTTTGCTAATGTTAATAATAATAAACAAGCATTCATGATAATGTTGTCAATATTTTGTTAATGTCTTGTCATTTAGGCTGTTAAGTGCTCTGATCAGATGATGGTCAAATTGGACAGCTACAATCGCAGGACAATGGACCAGCTGTCAGCCAAGGCTTACTATTTCCACGGCAGAGCTTATGAAATCACAGGTCAAGAAGTGAACATTAGGAGGTGAGGAGGATTATGATAAAGATCAATGGATTCAGGGATGAATTATTTTAATGAATGTTTGGTAGCATTTAGGGAGGAGGTGATGTTTACTGTGCTCCAACAAGAAGCAGGTTCACAATAGACTATCACAGAAACATGTGGGATTACCATTATGTAACTTAGTTAAATGCAACACATATTTTTTATACAACATTCTCTTTTTCTTTTTATAGTTTTTTGCATGCTAAATTACGCACAGCAACCTTAAGACGCAATGATGAAGCTCAGGCCACAATTCTTAACCTCCTACTGAGGAACTACCTTCTGCACAACTTGTATGATCAGGCTGACAAACTGGTGGCCAAGTCATCTTTCCCTGAATCTGCATCAAACAATGAATGGGCTAGGTTTCTCTATTACATGGGTTAGTGAACTTTTATACTAATCTTTATTATTAATATTAAATTTGGGAGAAAACTTTATTGGCCCCATAGGTTTTAAACCAGATACCTGTTCAGTTACTCTACAAACTGAGGTATAAAGACAAAACATTGCGTTTATCTATTTGTAATCATTATTAGTTATATTTATATTTCATTAATGATTAGTATTGTTTTTAAAAAAATGTCTTTCTATTATCATTGACCAATCCAGAAGGGAGACAGTGGGAGGGTGTTAAGTAACTTGCACTGTGTTTTACTACATAAATATACATGGCTGTGTTATGACTCATCAGCAAGCTATTGACTTGAGCATTTGCCAATGACTTGACATTATGTTTCTCCTTAGAGCCTATTTGCAAATCATCACTGAACATTAGGTCAGTGACTTTGAACCAAGCATATCTATCGCATCATATTATCCTTACATGGGGGCCTTTATTAGTAAAAATAGGTAAAGGTCAAAACCTGAAGCTCAGAGCTCACTGGCCTTAGTGCCTACAGTATCTTCCTCTATATGGCGTTTCGGCCAGACTATGCTAGGCTGTACTTCCCAGCATATACTGGTACCCATTTTTACTCCTGAGCAGAGACAAACACATTACAAAGTGTGTTGCTTGTGGACACAAGCGACTTGCACTGTGAAGGCTTCGAACGCCTGGCATCAAGGTTGAGATTCTGAGCCATAATCGTAGCACCGTCTGATTAACTTCCATAATTCCATAGACAAACTACATCATACTTGATACTTAGTTGTTAACTTATGTTATTTTATTTTATTTTTTTTTTTTTGCTATGGTTCTGTTTTAGGAAGGATAAAAGCAATACAGTTGGAGTATTCAGAATCAAATAAGAACTTACTGCAGGCAATTAGGAAAGCACCTCAGCACTCAGCAGTTGGATTTAAGCAAGCAGTAAGTATATGCCATAGAAAGTAGTATTAGAGAGCAGCTTAGCTCATGCGGCTGAACTGTGTGTGCACCGAACTGTGGAGATCTTTACTTCCCATTGGTCCTCAGTTCAATTCCCTTTGTGTTTCAGCTGGAGGGCTGTTAAAATATCCCACCATCTTTTGGTTTTTGTTTTTGCCACTTAAGCCATTGGTCCTTTGAGCAATACATAGCCCATATCCATGTTAATCAACGCAGTATACTCTACTTAGAAAAAATACACATGTTGTCCCACCAATTCACATGTTTGCATATGTTTTTACACTGTTGTTTTTTGAGACCTTAACAACAATATCCAAGGGGTGGGGCTTTGCGAAAGTTCCATTCACTGTGCCAACCACCACCTCCACATGTATAACAATAGTGTGATTAGTTTGTGCGTGTTATATGTTGAATGGTTTCTAATTTTTTTACTTTGTTTTTAGGTACACAAGTTAGCCATCGTTGTCCAGCTACTTCTAGGGGAGTTACCGGACAGAGCATTATTTAGACAGAAGCCATACAGGAAAGCACTATACCCATACCTCCAACTAACTCAAGGTATGTAAAACAACTTGAGTTTGTCAGCTTATCATTGTGAGGCAGATCCAGTGAAAAATCTGGGTAGGGGCCATTTTAGAAATGCTTGACCATAGAGATAGGTACATAGAATTTCAATTTTAAAAATAGCTATTTTGGAGTATGGTGCTCCACTATTTTTCCTTTTTTTTTCCCCTTTTTTTTGGGGGGGACCTGGGAGGGTGAGCAGACTAGCCCCTGTTTCCCTCCCCCTCCCTGGATCTTTCCTCAATGATCAGTTCTTTAGAAAGATGGTGGACTGTACCCTATATTTCTCAGGGTGGGCAACCGATGGCAGGGAAACAGGTGCTTATGGTTTATTGCACACATTATGTTTACCTTGCAAACCTGGGGAGGCTATACTTCTAAGGTCTGTTCTTCATTTTTTATTGTACAATGATAGGAAATTAAGCATCAAAAGATACTTAATATTTTCCCCTGTTACTTTCAACCTACAGCCGTAAGGACGGGTGATCTATCGCTGTTTAATCAGACACTGCAAACCTTCAGTAGTAAATTCCAGTCAGAAGGGACATACACGTTAATCATCCGGTTACATCACAACGTGATCAAGACAGGAGTACGTATGATTAGCTTATCATATTCACGTATATCATTGATGGATGTTGCCAAGAAGCTACAGTTGGATAGCCCAGAAGATGCAGAGTTTATCGTAGCTAAGGTAGGATTAATATTTTGAAAATTTAATCACATCTTTTTAAAAAAGAATTTATACAGTCTGAAAGAGTTATTTCCAGGGTTCTAGAGGTGCCTATTTTTGAAATATCACCTTGAAAACTGCTTGTCGGGAAATCTGTTACAGCGACATTGCCTTGATCAGCAATGAGGTACGTAAAGAAACAATTTTTGAGCTCCCAAGTATTAGAATTTGCACTCTTCTGCATTTAAGTTGCATGCTATAATAATAAAATATTTTCCAAACTGCAATGTTATGGTTGTGCATTTGAGCAGATATTTACTTGGCCAATAGATTTCGGTAAAACCTTTTGCGCATTTCAATCTTTTCAGTGCAAACAGCAGTACAATTTAGCCAATGTTAAATTACACTTTGTCTTTCTTTCGTCTTGGTAAAAATTACTTCAATGCGAACACAGCTTAAGTTGAGCTGTACATTAATGTGAAATTTGTAAAACATCAAAGATTTTTGTACTTTTAAAGTCTTTTCCACTCTATTAAATTTTATGTGACAAATAACTGTTATGCCCATATATGGGGGACCAAATTTGAGACATCTGGTTTGATAGTGTGGACAGCGCTTTTGACTAAATTATTTGACAAGATGTTAAGTTTCAAGTACGTAGTTGCGCTTGTATTATTTAATTAGGTTGATATATTTGTTTTGGATTCTCTAGCAATAACAAGTCTCTTGATTGTTAATTAACAGGCTATACGAGATGGTGTTATAGAAGCAAGTATAGACCATGAGAGAGGCTATGTGAGGTCAAAGGAAAAGACGGACATCTACTCAACCAAGGAACCCACAGCAGCCTTCCATCAACGCATCACATTCTGTTTAGATATTCATAACCAAGCTATCAAGGTAACAATCATGAATTTTTATTGTAAGAAATAAGTAATTGGTTATTCATTTTCTTTCATCATATTTAAGAGAGTACAAAACATTACTCTTTCTGTGACACCATTCTCCCCCAAAATGAGTACATGATAAAAAGGTGATTGGTGTCATTTGTGGTATTATCATTTCTTATTCATATAAGTACAAAATCTGTTGACCCCTCCCCCTAACATATGTGAAGGGGAGACGGTGATGTGAATGATAAAGAATTGGATGGCCCCTAATAAACTAATATTTTTGGGTATATTGAGTTATTCAATATCAAGTGTTATGTAGTCTTATTGAGCTCTTGCTCATTGTTTTAAATTGTTTGAATTGTTTTATAAAATTCTTGATTGTAATATTCAATCTTTTTTTTTTTATAGGCAATGCGATTCCCACCAAAATCTTACAATAAGGATTTGGAGTCAGCTGAGGTAGTTAACATTGAGTTGTATTGTTGTTATTTACATAATGAATTTATCAAATCAATAGTGACTTGTTAGTCAAAGCTATGTACTTAAACATGTCTTTTAAAACCTTGCACTCTACTTACAATACTTCGATCAAAATATGACCCCAAAATTTCTTATTTGGCACAAGTTATGCTGAGGTTAGGTTAGCTGAGTCGGCTAAACTGGTGGTAGCCACTCTGTGTGCGCTGAACCGTGGAGATCTCTTGTTCCCCTGTTCAATTCCCATTGCTGCTCTCCTTGTGTTTTGGCTGGAGGGCTGATATACAAGTATATAAAAGCACACTGTCTTTGAGATGAAACATTTAAGCCGTTGGTCCTGTGTGTAATATGGCTCATATACACGTTAAAGAAAGCAGTACACTCGTTGGAAAAGAGTAGGGGATTGTCTCATGGTGTACTGCACAATCACCAAAAGAAGGACCCTACTCGAAATACGTCGTCTTCGGACTTTCGTGGGTTATCCTTGGTGTTTACACCAAATGTATCCATCACCAGCATATGTTAAGAGTAACTGTAGCAGGATGATTACCTTCCAATCCCTGGTCAGTTTTTTAAAAAAGCAACAAATTAAAAGAAACAACAAAATACTTAATTATAAGAAGCACCAGAGTGTTTATACATGGTAATTTTTTCTTTATTTACATTTTTATTTAATCATTCGTTAAAAGAAAAACACATAACAAAACAGATACTAAAAATGAAAAAAATACACCAAAAACAGACAGTTGTACAAATTGCCTTGCTTTATAATCTTAAATGTTGTAATAGTTTAGCAGTTACGTTTACATGGTTACATCTTTCAGAAGACTATTAAGCCTGTCTGCAAGATTTCAGATGTCATGTGCTGCAGGAAAATAGGAGTAGTTAATAAAAAATATGCCAGAGCTGAGACTATATAAAAAAATCGAGATTTGATAAATTTCATTCAATGCACTGAACTGAACACACTGTAACCAACTAAAAGACATTTTCAATAAATACCTTTCATTTTTTGCTTGAGCTTTCGTGGAATTGATTTTTTATTCTTAATATGTATGGCCGAACTCGCAGATCATATTGCTGTACTTGCTGTTGTGAGTAAAGGAAAGTTAAAATTCGAAATTTAAAAGGGATGTTTTATTGTTTTCACAGGAAAGGAAAGAGCGAGAGCAACAAGATTTGGAATTGGCCAAGGAAATGGCAGAAGACGATGAGGATTTTCCATGAAAACCACACAAAACAAAAACAATTCATATTCATATTGGAAAATGCTAGATTTTTGTTAACCGAAAGTAAAAACCAAATCTGGTGTGGTTTTTAATTTCTGTTATCTTTTTCTATATAGCTGCTTCTTATCAAGTTGTAAGTTTTTACCACGATTACAAATATGATAGAGGCATTGATATAATGCATGTATATAAAGTATTTGGGAGAGAGTATTGTGTAAGCATACAGATATTATCAGTGTGTGTAAGGATGATGGAGTGACGATGTATTATGCCTGGTTTCCATAAAATCACTACAGACTATTGGCAACGTCTACCGGCAATGCTCATTTGTCGGTCAAGTTGGAAAACCTTCCCGATTGGGTCAGGTACAGCTCTAAGCTCTGGGTAAGTATTGCCATGAAAACCCTGCAGCGAAGTGTAATGATTTTTTGAAAACCAGGCTGAAATGTATGCAAAAATACGGTAATATTATATTTCTGCAAAAACAATGATTTTCTGTCAACTCGGTGAATGGATGATATCATCTTTTGAACACATCATTCCTGGCTTTCGAGTGAGTATTAAAAAAAACTGCAGTCTCTGCGAATAGAGATAGCTTAATGAAAGAAAATAAAAAGATATGTTCAATATCCAGTAGTTATGATATTTTTAAATGTCCGTGATAATGCAAATTGTCCAGGTTAGTGCAAGTTTCCCAGGGTAATACAAGTTTCCCAGGGTAGTGCAAGTTTCCCAGGGTAGTAGGTAATATAGACATCTGTGAACACTACTTTTGTTGATTACCTGCTAACTTGGGTGCCATCATTTTTTTTTTTCTGATTGCATGTTTGATAGAAAATATAAATCGGTTTCACCTCAGGTTATAGAAATATTGTTTTTACATGTTTTAAACAAAGTTGTAGATCAGTTGTAGTCTCAATTGATGGCTTTATAGCATGTTTGCCTAATATAATTATACTGTATGTGTATACTCCTGTAATATTCCTGTGAAACTGCAGGTGATGCGGGTGGTGGTGTTTCATCCAGGAGGACTGTGATACAAAAAAATATAGGGAGCTTTTGATTGCACGACCACATTGGGACCTAGAATGTAATTACATCACCATGAAGTCATCTATGCATGCAGGAACATTGAATTCTCATAGTCATCTGGAATCTAGGATGCAGCTTGGTCCGAATATGTGCAGTGCAGAGAACGTAGGACGGTCACGGATGAGTGAATCTGTCCTGGTGTCATCGCCATGCAAATCGAAAGCTCCATACTAAATGAGCCATTATGCTAAGCTCCGCCCCTTGACTTCGCCCCTTGGATATTGTTGCTAAGGTCATATATGTGATACAAAAAAATATAGGGAGCTTTTGATTGCACGACCACATTGGGACCTAGAATGTAATTACATCACCATGAAGTCATCTATGTATGCAGGAACATTGAATTCTCATAGTCATCTGGAATCTAGGATGCAGCTTGGTCCGAATATGTGCAGTGCAGAGAACGTAGGACGGTCACGGATGAGTGAATCTGTCCTGGTGTCATCGCCATGCAAATCGAAAGCTCCATACTAAATGAGCCATTATGCTAAGCTCCGCCCCTTGACTCCGCCCCTTGGATATTGTTGCTAAGGTCCCAGAAAAACAACAATATAAACTTGCGTTTATGGGACAACATATTGTGTTTGTGAGACAAGCATGTAATCCTGGCCCTGTTTTGATTGGTCTGTTAAGTTTTGATTGACACACCCAGGGAAGGCCCATTGCTTTGAATTGAATTCCATGATGATGTAATGAATAATGAAATTGATTGCATTATATTGTTTGTGTATTGAGAGTAATGAAAGTGTGGCTGCAGACGATTAATTCTTGTACACTTACAATTTGTTCTTTTGCCAGCTTGAGATTTGTACAGAAAAGTTAAGTAGAAATTGTATTGATATTCATAAGACAAAGGGATGTTCTTTGGTTCAGCCAAAAAAAAAAGTAATAAAGTTGATTCTTCTGTCACCTAGTATTCTGCTGATTTGTGTTTTTTCATCTTTCTGGGTAAACAATCGTTTATTAATCTGCTGGTAGATTAACACAATTTTGATCACAATTATTGTAAAATCGTGCACGTGTGTTAATTATGCCGAGTTTTTTTAGTACTGCGTGATTGTGAAAATTAGCTATTTAATTGCGGCATCGGCGCATCATACCTTTGCTTTCGGTAAATTCTACTCAAGTACACAGTACAGATCAATTAGATATTGAGAATGCAATGATTGTTTGCATAAACAAAGTTAAGTGTCTGTTTCAGTTACATGTGATTTTCATAGATTATACTGTAATGACATACAACTAATTTTAGGAGATGGATAAATAATAACCTTTAAAATTTCTGATGAACAGTGGTGGCACCAACATTTTTCTGATGGGGTAGTGAGAGGGGGAATGTCCCCAGCAACAGCGTTAGTGTGCAAGGACCACACCGAAACCCTTGGAGGGTTTCTGAAAATTTGGAGATTTAAATTGCTTTATTTAATTGATTTTAGAGTAACAATTGGTAAAAAATTACATAAAAATTTATATATATATACACGATGCAACTTGATTTGAATATTATTTCCTACAATTTACCAGCTGCTACCATAACCTATTATGTAGCTTTAAAAACTCTTCCACTATCATATGTGAGCCTCCAGTTCTCTCCAAGAAGAGAAAGAGTCTTAAGATCCGAAATGACATCCTAAGGGCCTCTGTTGTCTAAAGGGTATGACGCTTGTCGAGATAGCGAGAGATTACGGGTTCGATTCCCACCAGATACCTCTTTTTTCATGCAATTATAATAAGGAACATTCATTGATGAACTAAGTTTGATAAAATTTATAAATCATGTTCCTTTATATTTGAAAACTGTATTATCTATATAATTAATTTAAATATATGCATGTGTATATATATGTGTGTATACACTATATATAAATTGATTTAAATTGTAAATAAGCAGCGGTTTTATTTGAAGTATACATACATACATATACAACATTGTGAGGTTCCACGTGTGTTTCGGTACGATAACAAAAGAATATAGGAAACGAATACCATGTATAGACTTCAGAAACACTTTATTGGAGAAAACCAATATTTCGACCTATCCTCAGGTCTTTATCAAGGTACATGAAAAAACTAGCAAAAGTTGGATACGCATAACCACTTAGTGGGAAGAATAAACAATGCGGATTATAATGAGAGTAATTAAAATCGGGTATACATTAATTGTGATAAACAGTTTGTAATGAGAACGGAGATTATTAGTCGTTCCCACATTATGCCGACAGTATAATAAACAGACTATAGTATTGACCAAAATTCAAAATAAAAACAGGAAATAGTGAAACAGAGCATAACATTTAGGCCACAATGGCCGCAAGTATAAAATATGTAATGTAATTAAAGTATATATATATACTGTATACTTATACACATCCAGATGTGTATAAGAGACAGCGGTAATATTATGCATGTTATTTATATCATTGCAGTGCTAATTTCCTTTGCTGTTTTATTTTTCCTGTTTTCTTTTGTTATGCAGTTCCTTTATAAAGTTTGAAAGGGAAGTAATCGTTGTGCTGCATCATTTTGTTTAACCAATTTGGGGTTTAAGACTCGTACTCTAAAGGCCAACTCAGACAGCGTCGACCGACGCAGCCCGACGCAATTTGTTGTCGCGTCGGGTCTGTGTAAGTTGAACGCAGACGCGATGGTGTGCGTCGGGGGCAGTCGCGTAGTAGAATATTAAACGTGTTTAATATTTCTCTCGACGGCTTAAGACTGTCCCCGACGATAAATCGGGTCGGGCTGCGTCGGCCGACGCTGTCTGAGTTGGCCTTTAC